>NW_025358186.1:0-6660 GCF_016433145.1 Gracilinanus agilis | reverse complement strand
ATTGTATTGATTGCAGCTATTGAAACCCACAAGTTAAATGGGTTCAGGCTTTGCAAAAGAAAGTGGATGTACAAAATCTGGCCACCAACTGCCTGGCAGATCAGGCTGAAGCTTGATAGCTTAAAGTATTCAAAATATAAGAGGAAAAAATATCTGTTTTGATCACTGGAGAGAGAAGAATTTCTGAGTTACTGAGGTTTTTCTAAAGGTCTTCGAACATAGGCTAGATTTGTGTCTTAAGAAATGGGTCACATTTTCCACAAATGACCTCCTCTCAAGGTCATTTGTCAGCCTTGAACTTTATGGTTTGATCTTTGATCACACTTTATAGCACTGTTGGTTAAAACATTCTTTGGAGGAAATGTTAGAAGACTCAAAAACAAACACCAAATTACAGAGCATCCCATGCTGAAATATTTTAGCCTATCACCTTTTTCCTCTGTTAACCTATATTTTTTTTCACCCTTTAAAAAACATTGTTGAACTTTCAAATGCCATACACTTTCTGTAATTTGCTTGGCAGACCAGAAAAATTTCCACAAATAATTATCTGTGAAAACACAAAAGAAAAAATAATAGGACTCAAACAAAAAGGAATAATTACTCTATTCTGTTTTTTTTAGGGATATTTTATTTATTTAAATTTGTTTGTGATGTTAATATTCCCAGGTAACTTCCTCCTTCCCTCTCCTACCATTAGAGAAGGCTTCATTTGACAAAAAGATATATGTATATATAAAACCATGACTTGCTTATTTCTATTTATCAGTTCTTTCTCTAGAGGTAGACATACCCAAGTCATTCTTCAGACAATATTTCTGTTGCTGTAAATCATGTTTTCTTGGTACTTTTCATTTTACTCTTCATAATTTCATGTAAGTCTTTTCAGGTTTAAAAAAAAAATTAACCTGTTCATCATTTGTTATGGCACCGGAGTGATTTTTTAGGGCATTTTAGAATCTTTTTGTTTTAGTATTTGTTAAATTCCTCATGTATTTATTAAAGAATATTAATTTTTTCCCCTGCTGAACTATGATCTTATGATACAAAACCCACTTTTTTTTGCAACCATAGCCTAATGTTCTCAGTTTCTACTGAAGTCTGTGTTTTTTTTTAATTTTAATTTTGTCCATTTTAAATAAATGCATATATCTTTGTAATATTGAGGATACTTCAATAATTCAGTAGGTCTGATCTCATTGGTGTCATACACTTTACATCAGTAAAGACTGCAATCCATCCGTGCCAACTGATCTCCCTGCGTTGTCTCACTCCACTCTAAATAAGCCTGTCCACAGCTGCTGAAGTGATTTTCTTAAAGCTCAGGGCTTGCAGGATCACTGTCCTAATAAATAAACTTCAATAGCTTGCCATTGCCATTAGGGTCAAGTATAAGCTCTTCTGTTTACCTTGAAAGTCTTTTCCAATCTGGCCCCAACCTACCTTTCAAACCTTGTTAGACTTTATTCCCTTCCCCATACTCTGAGGTTCTGCCAGACTCCTCACATACAGCAGTCCATTTCTATCTCAGCCTCTCGGCACTAGCTGTGCCCACCTTGTACATGACATCTTTCCTGGGCCCTCCCTCCAAACCCCTCAAGCTGCTGGTACCCTCTGCCAAGCCACTTTGTATTAATTTTCTATATACCTATAGAAGAGGCAACTGTTGTCACAGTGGATTGAACACTGGACCTGGAGTTAGGAAGTCCCAAATTCAAATCTAGCTGCAGACCCCCCCCCTACTCTGTGACTCCAAGCAAATTATTTAACCTTTGCCTACCTCACATCATCTGTAAAATGGGAATAATAATAACACCCGCCTCAGAGTTATTGTGAGGATCAAATAAGTTATTTATGAAGCTCTTTAAAAATAAAAAGAAGGAAGCAAAGAGCAAGAGAGAGAACGGGGGAAAAGACATAAGAAAGGAAGGACGGATTTTATTTAAACAATTTTTTAAACCTTTACTTTTTGTTCTAGTAACAGAACTCCAAACTGGGTGCTCTATCCACTGTGTCACCTCGCTGCCCCTCCTTTTACAAAATGGGGTCATGAAGAGTTGAGCACAACTGAAACCACTAAACACCAAAAAAAAAAAAAAAAAAAAAAAAAAAAAAAAAAAAAAAAAAAAAAAAGGGTTATTTTAAGGTTGAGGAGAATGGCTCATTCAATGACTAATGAGAAGGAGTCACTGGATGGGAAGGTATTTAGGAAATATAAAAAAGAAGGGATGACTATGGCAGTGATGTTCTGAGGAAAACATTAGGTGATAAGATCAAGAGTAGAGGGATTAGTGTACCTTACTCTGAGATAGGAGAGGAGGAAGAGAGAAAGAGTGATGATACAGAGAAGTATTGAGACTTGGAGGGTAGCCTTTTAAAGAAGTGAAGTAGAATGCCAAGTCACTCTAGCTGTTTGAGATATTGAAGGGTCTTATTTAGAAGACATTCTGGTATAATAGAGGTTGATGGTCATGATGGTCCTTTGCCATTGAAAAGGACCAATGATGAATCATGGAAACATGGAAAAATATTTAAAATAAATAAACAAAAATTAAATAAATAACTTTAAAATAAAAAAAAGAAGAAAAGGACCCATGAAATCTTAGGGTGATGTCTTAACGTATATATGAATTGGCTTTAAGTGAGATAGAGTATAAGAGAGACATATATGTTAGGCAGCTAAGCCCAGTTTCTTTATTTGTAAAATACACTTGTAATTTTAAAACACTAGACTAAAATCAGAAAGTCCTCAGTTCAAAACCTCCGTAGAAACTTATTTGGTTATATGATTTTGTATATGGTTATATGATATTATGTACCTTGGGCAAATAACTTAATCTCTGTTTCAATTTTTCTCACCTGAAAATGAGGATGATAATAATAATATCTACTTCCTAGGGTTATTGTGTAGTTCCAGTGAGATAACCTATAGCCAGTTCTTAGTAAACCCTAAAGGGCTATCCAAATAGAATATATTATTAGAAAACAAATTTTAAAATTCTGCAAAAATATCAATTCATATTGTTGTTAACTAGTATTACTAGTATAATTTAATCTGTATCGAACTATGGTTTAACAGAAAGCACTGGACCCAGAGTCAGAAACCCTGAGATAAAATTATTTTTTTGCAGTTAACCAGCGGTGTGACCTTGGACTAGTCATCTAATCCCTCAGAGTCTGTTTCTCTTCACAAAATGCCACCTGCCTCACAGAGTCCTTATGAAGACCAAAGGAAATGATGAACATAAATCACAAAGCAGGACATAAATACCAGCTGTTATTATTATTTTGGTACTTGTAGGAACTATGATTTCTTTGACTCGAGGACTCCCACAAGACGGTAGGATATGATTTAAGAGAATGGCTAAAGTCAAAATATGATCACCCTGAATCTAGTTTGAGGATGAGCTTTTCAGGGAAGACTCAGAGAGCCTGGCATTGGGCTGGGTAGTACGTAAGAGAGCCTTTGTGCCTTGCTGGCATCCCCTTTGAGAACTCAAAGTTGTCTCCACTCTGGGTACCGTGATGAGGCATCGGACCTGTTTTCATTGTTGTTATCCCCAGAATCGTAGCTTCTCGAGCCTGAAGAGACATTAAAGGCCTTGATTTTTACTTTAGATGGAGAAAACTCGGGCACAAGATTAATAATAATGAAGATATTAGTAATGATAATGAGAATAATCATAGTTAACATTTGTATAAGGCTAGCACTTCACAATTATGATTTCATTTGCTACATACAACAGCACTAGGAAGTAGATACTACTATTTATTATCACATTTTATAGATGAGGAAACTGAGGCACAGAGGTGAAGTAGGTCAAATAGGTAGAATGTGACAAAGGCAGGGCTTGAATCTAGATCCTTCTGATTCCAGAGCCAGCGAGTGATCTTTCCACCAGCTCTTACTACTTTATTCTCTTTCCATCTTACTAATCATATTTTATTAATGTTATTGTTATTCATTTATTTCAGTTGTATCTGACTCTTTCTCACCCCATTTAGGGTTTTCTGGGCAAAGACACTGGAGTAAAATTGCCATTCCTTCTTCAGCTCATTTTATAGATGAGGAAACTGAGGTAAACAGGGTTAAGTGACTTACTCAGGATTGCACAGCTAGTGTTTGAGGCTGGATTTGACTGGCTCCAAGCCTCTGACACTGTTGTTTTATTAATATTCCCTTACTTAGTATTAGTGTGACACTTTGTAAATTTGATCTGTGCTGGGATTTTGTTCTCTTTGGTGGAATAGCTCTGACTCTATACTCTAAAGCACAAAGACCTCAAGATAAAATCTCTGCCATATGCCACCACAGTCCCTTCTTACACATTCCAATCTTCCAATCTGTGGCAAACCTTAAAAGTCCTGTAATCCAGGAGTTCTTAACCTTTTTTGTGTCCTGAATCCCCTTTGGGCATTCTGTACCCCTTCTCAGAATATTATTTTTTAACCATTTATTAATATTCATTTTTAACATGGTTACATGATTCATGCTCCCACTTTCCCCTTCACCCCCTGCACTCCCCCCACCCATAGCCGACGCACATTTCCTCTGGTTTTGTCATGTGTCCTTGATCAAGACCTATTTCCAAATTGTTGATAGTTGCATTGGTGTGGTAGTTTCAGGTCTACATCCCCAATCATGTCCGCCTCAACCCATGCATTCAAGCAGTTGTTTTTCTTTTATGTTTCCTCTCCTGCAGACCTTCCTCTGAATGTGGGTAGTTTTCTTTACCATAAATCCCTCAGAGCTGTCCTGTGTCATTGCATTGCTGCTGGTACAGAAGTCCATTACTTTCAATTTTACCACAGTGTATCAGTCTCTGTGTACAATGTTCTTCTGGCTCTGCTCCTTTCCCTCTGCATCAGTTCCTGTAGGTCTTTCCAGTTCACATGGAATTCCTCCAGTTTATTATTCCTTTGAGCGCAGTAGTATTCCATCACCCGCATATACCACAATTTGTTCAGCCATTCCCCAATTGAAGGACATACCCTCATTTTCCAGTTTTTTGCCACCACAAAAAGCCCAGCTATAAATATTTTCATACAAGTCTGTTTATCTATGATCTCTTTGGGGTACAAACCCAACAATGGTATGGCTGGATCAAAGGGCAGGCATTCTTTTATAGCCCTTTGAGCATAGTTCCAAATTGCCAGCCAGAATGGTTGGATCAGTTCACAGCTCCACCAGCAATGCATTAATGTCCCAATTTGGCCACATCCCCTCCAACATTCATTACTCTCCCCTTCTTTCATTTTAGCCAATCTGCTAGGTGTGAGGTGATACCTCAGTCAGAATATTATTTTTAAATGCACAGGATCACAAAAGAAACCAATTATATTAAAATACAATCATCAAAAAAAATATATGTTTACGGATCCCAAGTGAAGAACCACATCAAATCCAATTCTTTTATTTTACAAATAAGGAACTGAGTCCTAGAGAGTTGAAATTATTTGCCCAAATTCAAATATTAGGTGGAGACAACTAGGTGGCTCAGTGGGTAGAGTGCTGGACTTGGAGTCAGAAGGCCCAAGTTCATATTCTGCCTTAGATACTTGCTATGTGACCATGGGCAACTGACTGAACCCTGCTTACCTCAGTTTCCTCATCTGTCAAATGAGCTAGAGAAGAAAATGGCAAACTGCTCCAGAATGTTTGCCAAGAAAGCCCTAAATTGATTACTAGCTGGGTGACCATGGGCAAATCACTTAATCCTGTTTGCCTCAGTTTCCTCATCTGCCAAATGAGCTAGAGAAGGAAATGGAAAACTGTTCCAGAATGTTTGCCAAGAAAACCCCAAATATCTTACTAGCTTTGTGACCCTGGGCAAGTCCCTGAATCCTGTTTGCCTCAGTTTCCTCATCTGCCAAATGAGCTAGAGAAGGAAATGGAAAACTGCTCCAGAATGTTTGCCAAGAAAGCCCTAAATCGATTACTAGCTGTGTGATCCTGGGCAAGTCCCTGAATCCTGTTTGCCTCAGTTTCCTCATCTGCCAAATGAGCCAGAGAAGGAACTGGCAAACCACTTTAGTATCTAATCATACAGAGTCGAATGACTGAATAACAAAAATAAGAGGCCTCAAATCTGACTCCAGGGATCTGTCCTGGGGCTGCTTTTCCTAGCCGACTAACCTGGTCTCAGCAGCACTTGATAAACATACATCTTTTGCAAAACTGGACACAGGGTCGGAGCCTTGGCTCAGACTGAGCTGCAGTGTGGGATCCATTAGGTTCTCGCCTTCCTCTCATTCCATAGAATTCTACACTTCCTGGATGTCAAAAGTTCACTCTCCAGCTGCAGCTGTTTCCTGCGGATAGCAGTTCTTTCTAAATGGTTCTTATTTATGAGATGTCTTCTACTGTAACTGCTCTCAGAATTAATACGGGTCCCACCGTCCCTAACCCAAGTTGATCTAATTAGCGGGCTTCTAAGAAATAATTACATTTCACTTTAGATACAGTATTCAGCGGCAGCACCTCCTGTTAGGGCCTGATTGAAATGTATCCCTTTAAAATCCGTAAATAGGGAAATCAAAGAAAGTCATTTTGCTTTCTGTTTGTTGGGGAGCTCCGGCTCTCCCCAGCCCCCTTAGGCAGAGGTAGCCCAAGGAATAGCAATGATGTGATGCGAAAGGGAAGCTGTCATAGACTAAGGA
>NW_025358185.1:0-2454 GCF_016433145.1 Gracilinanus agilis | reverse complement strand
ATTCTTTCTCTCTCTCTCTCTCTCTCTCTCTCTCTCTCTCTCTCTCTCTCTCTCTCTCTCTCTCTCTCTCTCCCCCTGCAAGAGCATATCCATCAGTAACCTCATAAAAGCAGCCCCTGCATATTCGCTCAGCTCTGAAATATGGACACACACACCCTGGCAATAAATTTTCATCGCATCCAACTTTGAGCATTGCCAAGGTGTGTGCCACAGAGAGAATCTTTATGAGCGGGTCTCCGGCTGCCAAGATCCCACCTTCATAAAGAAGAGATTTTCGTCCATTCTGTCTATTTATTTTGTGTCGAGGAATCAAGGGCAATAAAGCATGGAGAAATTCACTCTCCCTGATTCCATTTCGCACTTTTTGTCATCCACGCTTTATCGAGTATCTGAATGAATTTTTAATACGGAGCCACAGAATGCCTAGGCCTTCTATCAAATGCTGGGACTCTATCAATCTGATAACACTTGGGAGTTCTCAGATACACTCAGCGCGAAAGAAGTAGCTCTAAAGTTTAGTCATTCTGATGGAATGTAAAAGCTTATATCAGTGACAGGTTGACAGAAAACGCTGTTTTCTTTTCCATTTCATAGACTTCCACGTAGAAACGCCATGAAACATGTCAGGACTTTCTCTGAGTCTATGAAGACAGAGATGGCATCTGCTCCCAGTGGGAAGCCCTCCGAGCCAGGAATACTGTAAAATTTCATCATTCTGAATTCTGACTGACATTCAAAAGAAGGGCACGGAGGGGGGTGTTTACTATATTTTAGAGAACAACATCAATTGCTTGTCTTGGCATATAAATATAGTTTCATGGTATACAATGTTACCTCTGGCATCGTCTCATTCCTGCCTTTCTTTGTAAAAAAGAAAAAAAAAAAGGCACCATCCATTCATGTTCTCCCAAGGAGAATTCTAATTTCCTTTTGTGGATGGGTGGGCACTTGTGTGGAAGGCTCTCCCCACTCCTCCCCTTCTAAGCAGCATTATTTCCTCACCTCAGAGGAGAGGTGGTGGCCAAAAGAGACCTGGAAACGCTGTTCCTGATCATGTTGGGAGGACTCAGAATGGACAATCGGGCAGGCATCCTCTAGGATGCTGGCTTGCCTCCACCAGGAGCGACAGGTGGCGAGGAGGCTGATGGCTGCTATTCTGAACAATCAATCACAGCATTAGAAGTCCAAGAATGGCAACCTCATTTTATGGAGAAAGAGCCTGTAGCACAGATAGGTTAAGTGATTTGCCCAGTCATAGAGATAGTGTTAGAGAGGCAGGATTTGAATCCAGGTCCTCTCATTCTAGAGTTAATGTGTTTAGTTTTTTTTTTTTTTTTTACTGTAAAATAAAATAAACAAATATTTCTTATGTGGTGCATTGGATAACACACCAAGTCTGGAGTTAGGAAGACATGAGTACAAAGATGAGCCCAGACACTAAGTTTCAATGCAGAGGAAAGACAAGGGCATTTGGGCTCAACATTTGAATAGGGCAGGCATTAAGTACCTAAGAAAGTTTCCTTGCTTAAGGGAAAGAAGAAATGGGGCAGAGGCTCAGTGCCCAAGAAGGATGATGACATTAGAATTCAGAGGGCTGACTTTCTAAAGAAACAAGTAGAATAGATGGGGAGCCCCAGGAAGTAAATTTGGGGGGTGGGGCTTAAAAGTTATAAGAGCAAAACACTAGGGTAACCAATATCTGTCTTCATGGCTTCATTTTTCAGGTAGGGATGTGAATGTTTGCAGCAAACAATCCTCCCTCCATCCCCCACTTCCCATACCCAATCAGTACTTTGAGGCATCAGGCGAACACTCAGATGCCTTTGATCTTGTTCCAAAAACTCTCTCTAAATACAAAAGTAGGAGCAGAAAGAGTTCAGAACCCTCTGCCTGACTTAAGAGGACCCAAACCATTCGGCCCAGAAACAAGGCTGCAATGAATTTTGCATCAAAACACACCAGGAGAAGACTCTCCTTATTTATTCCTTTCAGGTATAATGCTCTGTTTCTCATGGAAACAAGACTCTTTGGAGAACTACAAAAATGTCTCTCTGCTACCCCAAAGCCATTTTTTGGTGGTTGTTTTCCTAGAGAGGAGGTGGGGGGTAGGTAGAAGAACCATCACCCTGGAAGGATAAAAGAGAAACACATGGTTGGGGGGAATGGGGGGAGGGAGAGATGGCTGGTTTATCTTTCAGATGTTTTGCATTCATGGAAAGAGAGCCAAATGCAGATTCTTGGCCAAGGCAGACAGACATGGAGCAGACACAAGATGGGTCTGACGGGAGAAAGGCCCTGCTGCTTTTCAGTTTGTTCAAAGGGATGAGCCAGGACCCTTATTCCTACCCATCCTCCTCTATCCTCTTTAATGAAAAAAGAAAGGAAAAATTAGATAGAAAGGAAGGAGGAAAGGAGGGAAGGAAAGAAGGAAGGGAGGGAGGGAGGGAAGGAGGG
>NW_025358184.1:0-3924 GCF_016433145.1 Gracilinanus agilis | reverse complement strand
AAAAATAAGATCAAAGATTTGTCAAAGCAGCTAATTCAAATTTTGTTGTCGTTCAGTCGTTTCATTTGTATCTGACTCATTGTAACCCCATTTTCTTGGCAAAGATACTGGGATGGTTTGTCATTTCCTTCTCCAACTCATTTTACAGATGAGAAAACTGAGGCAAACAGGCACTTGTCCAGTGTAACCCAGCTAATAAATTTCTGACACGAGATTTGAACTCAGGGAAATGAGTCTCCCTGACTCCAGGTCAGGTGCTCTATTCACTACATCATCTAACTGCCTCAATTAAAATTTAGGCTACATTAAAAGAAGTGTAGTGACCAGCTCCAGGGAGATAATAGTCCCAGGATGCTCTACATTTATTGTAAAGTACTGTGCCCCTTTTCTGGGTAGTACATTTTAAGAGACACATTGGCCAACTAGGAAGAGTCTGAAAAAAGGTAGGCCATCACATAAGGAACAGTAGAGTTGTCTGGAAATGTTTAGCTTGGAAAAGAGATGACTTAAGGAGGAAATTAAAGCTATTTTCTAATATATAAAAGGCTATCATGTGGGAAAAGCAGATTTATTCTGTTTTGTTGTTATTATTGTTGTTATTGTTTTCTCTAGAGAGCATAATTAGGATTAATGGGAAGGAATTAAAAGTGTGCCAAATTGGGCCCAATATAAGTAACTTTTTAATAATGTCCACTTGTGGATTTGCTACTTTTCAAAGTAATGACACCCTTATCCCAATGCATATATACATGGAGGCTAGTGTCAGGTATATTGTAAAGATAGTTGTGCTAAGCTAGATGACATATAAACCCCTTACAACCCTAAGATCCTATAATATTGTTAACTATAAATTTTAAGTAGATAAAAGCATCACAAAATTACTATTCTAGAAAGGACTCTGAGGGGATATTTAGTATATTGTCTTGAATTCAGGCAGATTACATTGAAATCAGCTCATAGAATGACAAGGTATTATACATTTTTAAAAGCATTGGCAAATTAGAGCACATTCACATATAGGTAAGAAGAAATCCCATAACTTCACCTAATAATTCATCTCAGTGTTTACTGAATCTTATTTTAAGGGAAGTTTCCCTATATAATAGTTATATAAATCTTTTGTACTGAAACTAAGTGTATTTTACCATTTTTTCCAATATCATTTTTTTCTTCTTACCTTCTTCCCACTTAGAAAAAATACCAACTCCTTGTAATAAATAAATAAACAAACAAACAAACAAATAAATAAATAATCATCAAGAAAACATTCTCACATTGGCCACATACAAAAATGTGTGCCTCAATCTGCACACTAATCCATTGTTTATCATGAGGTGAGCAACATGCTTTGGCAACAGTCTTCTTGAATCATTGCTGATCATTGTATTGATCAGAGTTCTTAAGTCTTTCAGAATTGTTCATTTTTATTATAGTGATGTTATAGTTTACAGATTACTTTTCTGGTTCTGCTCATTTCATTATTCAACAGTTCATAAGTCTTTGTTTCTCTGAAATTGTCTTTTTCCATTTCTTACAGCACAATAGTGCTCCATTACAATCATACCATTTGTTCAGACATCCGTTAATTGATGGACACCCACTTTAGTTTCTAAGGAGTTTTTTTGTCATTACAGAAAGAGTTGCTATAGAAACTTTTGTAGATATTAATTCTCCTTTGTTTTCTGATTTATTTAAGGTAGAGCACTAGTAGTGATATTGATGGGATAACTGTGCATATATAGTTATTAACTTTTGAGTCATAATTCCAAATTGTTTTCCAGAATAGTTAGACCCATTCACCAATAGTGCATCAATTTCCATTTTTGCCAGACAGCTCCTCAATTTATTATTTCCCTTTTATGAAAACTTTACTAGCCTGACTCTTGTAAGGTGGAACCTCAAAGTTGCCTTAATTTTCATTTCTCCGATTATTAGTAATTTGAAGCATTTTTTATGACTATAGATTATTTAGATTTCTTGAGAGCTGCCTGTTCACATCCTTTGATCATTTATCAATTAGGAAATGGTTCAGGTCTGTTTTAGCTTCCTACTTCAATGAAGGCAAAGAATATCTAGACTCACAGATTACCAGAGCTGAAAGGAAATTAAGGGATAATGTAATCTAACCTCATGTTTTATAAATGAAGATATTGAAGTGTGTAAATATGAAATGATTCACCCAAAGTCACACAGCTAATTAGTGTTGGAATTAAAACCCAGACCTTTTGACTCCCAATCCATTGATCCATGTGTTATAATTCACTGGACACGAATACACGCAACTCTAACTAGGTTATAGTGACTTTGCCTTTATTCCAAGGAATCAACATTTAGAGGGTTCAAAAATGTTCAGCAGCCTGGAAGCCTCTATAGTAACTAACAGTCACTAGTCTAGCTAAATTTGTTTTATTTACTTCTTGTATTATTTTTCAGATCATTAATTACAATGTTGATTTGTGTATTTCGTACTACTTGCCCTGAGCATTTAAATTATTAGTTATAGCTTTGCTATTGTCTAATCCTGTCCCTTTGCTTACATAAAAATGACTATTTCCTCTCAACCTTGTCTTCTTTAGGTAAAGATTTTTTGGTCCTGATTCCTTTCACCTTAATTATGCATCATTGTTTTTGTTCATGCTGTAACCACACAAAGAAAAGTAACTTTAAGAAATTCATCATGGCAGTTATTGAGCTGAAATGCTGACAGACTTGGTATTCTGGCAAATGGCAATTAAATCCATTCATTTTTTAATTGACCCTCTACTGTATGCAAGTCAACAATAGGGTTTCAGAATTTCACTTTCCTTTCACATAAGAATTACTCTTCCATCCCACCCCCCTCTCTCAATAAAGCCCCAGGCCTGCTATGGAAGAATAACATTATAGTAGTTATGAAAAGCAGCAAAGGTTTCCTGTGGAAGCTAATATTTCATTTTGAATTTCAAGTTGCATTTTGAAGGAAGATAGGGATTCTATGAGATGAGGGAGAGCAGAGAATGCAGGAGAGATGAAGAGTAACTTTCTGCTCCAGTCTTCATGCTAGTGCTACAATAACTGTAAAAGCCAGAACAAGAAAACTTTTAAATCATTATCAGAAACCATGTATTTAATTATTATCTTCAGTATTATGTCACCAATGTCCTAGTGGACATTTCAAACTAGATGTCAAGGAGAAATGCCAAATTTAACATGTTCAATTTTGAACCTTTCCTCCTAAATCATTCCCATCCAGATTTCATTGTTTTGTTAAAGGTACCACCATTCTTCCAGGCTTCCAGATTCATAAACTCAGTATTATGTTATCCCTGATTCCTCATTCTCCCTCTTGACAAATCCAGTCAATTGCCAAATCGTGCCATTTCTACCTCCACAACATCTTTTGTATGTGGCACTTTCTCTTTCCTTGAATAAGCTACACTTTAGTGATTCAGGTCTTCATCCCATCTTATCTAGATAATTTCAGCAACTTCTTTCTGAATTGTCTCATTTCTATCACAAGCAAAGTTTATCCTCCATGAAAATGTTAGAATGATCTTACCTAATCCTAGATTTGATCATGCCTCTCTCCTTTTCAACCAATTCTGATTAGGTTCCTGTTGCCCACAGAATCAAACATATGCTCCCCTGTTAGGTTTTTAAAGCCTTTGACAAGCTGGGTCCAACCTATCCATCCAGCTTCATGGACATTACTCTCTATAACATACCATATGATATAACCAAACTAGTCTTCTCTTTTTTTCTTCACATACTATATACTTAATTTCCCATGGCTATGCCTCTATATTGGCCATACACCATGCCTGGAATGCATGTTCTTCACTACTTCCTTATAAAGTCTCTCTCTTCCTTTATGATACAGATCAAGCATCACTTTCAGCATGGAACCTTTGCCTGATGCACTTGAATGCTAGTGCCTTCCCTATC
>NW_025358183.1:0-7638 GCF_016433145.1 Gracilinanus agilis | reverse complement strand
CTATTTGAGAAACTGTGTGGTATAGTAGCAAGTATTTGAGGCTTGGAGTCTGAAAGCCAAGGCTCAAGTCTTTCACTAGCTCTATGATTGTGGGCAAATTATTTCTCCATTTCTGGGTCTCAATTTCTCCTCTAGAAAATTTTGAATTACATGATCTCTAAAAACTCTCTTGGCCATAAATCCTACTCACAATTTCTTTTAATGTTTTATTTTTAACTCAATGGAGAACTAACCAATGATCACTGTGATTCAAGATTATTAGACAGACTGCTCTGACTAAGAAAGGGTTTGGGAGGAAGAGAATTAGTATCTATATTTTTGACTTTGACATCATTATAATAAGAATTCTCAAATCCTGCTCTGTTCTTCTCCTTTGGGGCAAAGCCATGTGACAGAAACTGAGGTTTTGATCATTTTAGCCATTAAGCTGTTCTCTGTGACAGTAAGTACCTGTTAGATCACTCCCAACAAGTGTTCTTCAAGCCACAGTGAGAAGAAGCAGCATGATATATTAAAATAGATCTCAAAGTATGATTTGGGGAACCTGGGAGTCCCCAAGATCCTTTCATAGTGTCCATGTAGAGAAAATTATTTTCCTAGTCATTTTAAGATATTTTAAAATCTTAAGCAGCAAATATTAATAAATAATGCCATTTGTGATTGTTCAGTTGTGTCTGACTCTTTCTAATCCCACTTGGGGTTTTCTTGATATTATGATTAAAATTATTTTAGAAATTGATTTTGGGAGCAAGAATATCAATTTATTGATTAGGTTAGCATATAACCAACAAACTGGTAGCCTCTCAGTAGCCCTCTCCATGAACAAAGATGCCCAAGATCCTTTAGGCAGATCTATAAATCCAGTTTGGGAATTCATTATTCATTTGCTTCCTTGGACATCCCAAGGCATTTCAGATAAAAATCTATAGAAATAAAAGCTTTTGGGGTGGGGATCTTAAGAATTTTTAAGTATATAATAGGGTTTTGAAACCAAAGATTTTGAGAAATGCTGGTATATTGTATAGAGTCATAGACTAAAAGTCAGAAAGACCTCAGTTCAAATTCTAGCTTGGGTATTTGTAATCTAAATCATTTGAATTCAGTTCCTCATTTACAAAATGAGGGAGTTATAGTAATTTGATTTCTATGACTTTTCCCAATTCTAAATATATCATCCTTTTCTCAAGGATGTCAAGTGATCTCCAATACTTCCTCTTGAGAAATTATTCCTTCCCCTTCTGGATAGATCTAATTGTGAGTTGTTTTCATTGTTTATAACCTCCTTGTCTACAACACTCAGACATTGCTCTGCCCTCTATAGCCAAGCAGATCATAACAGCAGTGTCCCACAAATATTTAAAGCCCTCCCTCCACCCCCAATCTCCTTAAGATTTTTCTCATAAAGGTTAAATGCTTTCGGTTCCTTTGACCAGGCATTTTAGAATGTGATTTAATGACCTTTCAGAATCCTGCTTACGTCCCTCTGCATGCTCTCCACTTTTTCAAAATCTTTCCTAAGTGATGATAATCAGAATCAGACACCAAACTCTCGCTATAGTTTGATGAGGGATTGTGACTTGCATTTACTGCACACACTGTCTCTCTTAATTCAACCTCAGAGTTTATTAACATTTTTGAGCACCTTAGCATACTATTGGGCTTTTAGTAAACTAACCACTCCTATTCCCAAAGATTCATTTTTTATAATCATCATCATCATCACATCTAGCACTTATATAGAGATTTACAAATACTATCTCATCTGACCCTCACAATAACCCTGGGAGATAGATGCTATTATTATTTCTATTTTGTTGGGACATTAATGCATTGCTGGTGGAGTTGTGAATTGATCCAACCATTCTGGATGGCAATTTGGAACTATTCCCAAAAAAGCGCTAAAAGATTGCCTGCCCTTTGATTCAAACATACCATTGCTGGGTTTGTAACCCAAATAGATCATAGATAAAAAGTACAAAAATATTTATAGCTGTGCTTTTTATGGTAGCAAAAAATTGGAAAATGAGGATATTCTCTTCGATTGAGGAATGGCTGAACAAATTGTGGTATCTGTTGGTGATGGAATACTATTGTGCTCAAATAACGAACTGGAGGAATTCCATGTGAACTGGAAAGACCTCCAGGAAGTGATGCAGAGTGAAAGGAGCAGAACCAGGAGAACATTGTACACAGAGACTAATACACTGTGGTAAAATCAAGTTAATGGACTTCTCTACTAGCAGCAATGCAATGACCCAGGACAACTCTGAGGGACTTATAAGAAAGAACACTACCCACATTCAGAGGAAGAACTGTGGGAGCAGAAACACAGAAGAAAAACATTTGCTTGATCACATGGTTTGATGGGTATATGATTGAGGATATAGAATCTAAGTGATCACCCTAGTGCAAATATCAATAACATGGAAATAGGTCTTGATCAATGATATATGTAAAACCCAGTGGAATTGCTCATTGGATACGGGAGAGGGATGGCAAGAGGGGAGGGAAAAACATGAATCATGTAACCCTGGAAAAATATTCTAAATTAATTAATTAATTAGAATTTTTAAAATTAAAAAATTTATTTTCATTTTGCAGATAAAATAACTGAGGCAGCTAGAGGGTGAATGACTTGCCTAGAGTCACACAGGTAGTAAGTATCTGATGTCATATTTGAAATCAGGTTTTCCTAGCTCCTGGTCCAGAATTCTATTCACTCTCTCACTGTCTCTAGTTAACAATGAATTGCTATTTAAGTTTTGTCTTTACTGCCCTATAGTATATTGTCTGTTCAGTATAATATATTTACTCTGCCAATTCTAGAAAATGCAAATGGCAGATGACTATATGTAGTTATGAGTTAGCAGTCATGGAAATTCCAGGCACTGTGGCAGGCTAGTAGTGGTAAGGCTTTTCTTTAATTCTGTTGGGTTGTATTTCTGTGGTTGCCAGATCATATCTTCTAAGTGTGGCTGCCTCCTTAGCTTTTATGTAGAGTTAGATCAGATTACACTAAACAAGTCATGGGTTTATTTAACTTGCCCAGTTGCTGATAGAGTTATTTCCACATTCCTCTCTTTATCTACATTATTTCCTCTACATTTATCTACATTATCTTTATCTACATTATTCAACATCTTCTATTAGCTTCCAATTGTTTTTTATGTCAAATTCCAATAATAATAATCATCTTTTATTTTGAAAGGCTAAATGGAAAGCCAGCCGGGAAGTCAAAAAGACCAGGGTTTATATCCTGCCTCTGTGTGACCCTAGGGCAAGTCACTTAACATCTCCATGCTCTAGGCAACTCTATAAAATTATAAATTCCAAAGTACAAGCTGATCTGCTTTGGGAAGAAATTTTCTCACTGAGACTTCCTTCTACCAGTGAAGTCATAAAATATTGCCCTGAAATAATAATAATCCTTCATTTTATGACCCATTTATTCTTGGGAATATGGCCACATCTACAGAAACATGGCTGAGACAGATGAGAATAAATAACATTAGCCATGTGAAAAACGAGACAGAAACCCGTCAGAATTTCTTTCACTGTCTTTCGTCCTCCAAATGATAACTACAATAGGCTATCTGATAGCCACAGACTATTTGGGGAGTCCCACCTACTTCATGCTAGCCAAGGAATCAATAATCAAATTATTGATTTAGAAGTGCTTTCTATCACTAGAGAAGTGATAATCCCTATTGTCTAGAGCAGAAAAATGTGGTTTGTAGCCTCTGACTACTGCCAAGACCATTATCTTGGGCTGCATCAGAGGAGGAGCCCGAGGAGGTCGACCACAAAATCTTCCTCCAAAATTCTACTGCTGTCACTGACTGGCTGACTTAGCTATCAAACTGTCTCAAGCTTCTGGGAAGCTATGTAAACCCTCTCAAACCGCTGTCATATTAGCCAGGGCACTGAAGCAAAACTGTACAGATACAGCACCAACAGCTTGATGTAGAAAATAGAAAGACGTATCGATTTACCTAGGATTGCTCTGGTTCTCACTGAAAGCCCAGATTTCATGTTAACTTCAGGTCAAGCTGAGCCAAGGGACCCCACTTTCAAATAATTCAGAGATGGAAAAAGACCTTAGAGAATGAACTCTCTTACTTTACAGATGAGAAAAATGAGGCCCTGAGAAGTCTGAATGGCTTACATAAAATCACAAAAACAGTAAACAACAGAAATGATATACAAACTTTGTTGTTTTGACATATTGTTATCAATTTTCTTTTTACTACAATACACTCTCTCCAAAAATCCTAGAAAATCTCATTTGTCAAAGACTCCAGAGAGATGAGGTCAGTTCTGGACCTCTCCACCCCAAGAGTCCAGTCAATGATTTTATGGCCAATGGGTACAGATTAATCAAAACCTCTTAGTCTTGTCCCAAACTAAAGCAAAACAACCTTAGGCCTTCCTCCTCAAGAAAAATGGGATCTTAAGAATGAGGCAAGTAGAACAGCCTTAATCAACTATAATAGCCAAAAATACCTACTTGAAGTTGAGGCTGTAGGGCACAAACAAGAATCATAAAATTCCATTATTGTGATTTCCAAGGTACTATTGAACTGGAGGGGAAAAAAAATGCATCCACATCCTTTTGACCAAATTCTGTCAGTATTCTGTCTAGTTATTCACATGGGCTAATATTATTCTCATCTAATTCAGCCATTGTTAGATTTAAATTAATGTGCAATACTTCAAGTATTATTTTTATAAAGTTTATTATCTGACAAAATAAAACCACATGATTAAGTTTTTCTACCTGCTCAAAAATCCCCTCTCCACCAAATCCATGACAGCAAGGAAAGAAAGCAAGAGGTGGGGCTACACCAAATTTATATCCTATCTACATCAACACTTAACAACAGGAAGTGAGTAGGGTGCTGGGAATCATAGTTTTTAGGGTAACACACCTTATTTCTTTGATGTAGTCATTGTCCCCAAAATAAAGTATAATTTATTAAATACTGGCTAGATGATTCCCTAAGTAACGAAGGAAGAGCTTCCAGGTTAAAAATTGGTCTAGAAACTAGAGATGTTTGCATATAGCAATAGCACATATTATCTCAGGGAAAATAATATTCTGAGAGAACCTAAATATAACCTGAAGATTCCTAGCTATCTTGATTGCATGTTTTGTTGGCCCCAAATACAACACTTTGCAAGCATGTTTATTTGACCAAGACATTTAGCTAGGATAAATAAACAGTTTGCTACTTCTTTTATATGTGCATAGTAATATCCAATTCACATCACACATTGAAGTACAAAAACAGTGGTGTTTTAGCTCCTGGCTATAAATATAGTGATTTCTTTATGCCCATTTCTGTGCTTCTTGCATGTACAATGTAGGTGACCCTCCAGTGATGACCCATAAAGTATAAACTCTGGGAAATTGAGCTGAACCATACATGATGACCACTGTTGTATAGGGGGTCTCAGTTACTTAGCAGGAAGATGTCATTAGTCAAATATTATCTTTAAGGTACTGAAATGCTCAGCATCTTTTCCCCCATATGTAATCTATTTTAAAACTTGACTAAAAGACCAATGAAAATACTAGAAAAGACACTAGTAGGAATGAAAGGATACCTCTGCCAGGACCAATTTCACCTTTATTTAGCTAATTGTACAGCTTTGGAAAAAGAAATATTTCATGGGTCTATAAAATGACAGGATTGTACCAAATAATCTCTAAGTTCCTTAACTCTAAGGTAAAAAATTCATGGATTATTAGTTCTATCCTTATCAAGAAATATCTATGACACAACAAAAAAAAAGATACATAAATAGGTAGATAGATAGGCAGACAGATAGAAAGATAAAATAGCCTGATTAAGAAAAAAAATTTAAAAACCCATAAAGTGCTAAGAATTATACTTGAAACTCAGAAACAATAAGCAGAACTCTTTAGGTAACAATCAGTTTGGAATGACTATATATAAAGAAAAGGAATTTGAAATATAACAAGTAAACACATATGGATAAATTGAAAATAATAATAATAGATCTTTCGCCCTATCTAATTATCAGAATTCCTATTATATTTCCTAAAATGAACATCTGGTACAAAGCCAGATGGGATTGCTAATGAATCCAAAAAATATTTATTAAGTGCCCAGAATGAATAAGATTATGTGAAATTCAAGGAATTTACATTCTCCTGGAAACCTAAAATAGGAACATTGAAAAGCAAATAAACAAAAATTTGAATAGGATGAAAGTATCAACAACTGGAGGGATTAGGGATGGCCTCACCTAGGAAAGCAGTAGATTTGTGGTACATTGGACCACTCCAAGGAAACAGAAGGGAAGAAGTAAAAAAAGATATTTTACAGATATGGAGAATTATTTGTACAAAAGTTTGGAGACAAGAAATGGAATGCTGGAACCTAGAAACAATCAATTGTTTAGTTTACTTGGAATGTAGAGTTTATGAGGAGGAGAAATAAAAATTAATCAGAAAAGGTAGGTGAAAGCCAGATTGCCCAGGGTCTTAAATGCCTGGCTGTTGAATATGTGTTTTAACCTAGAGGCAATGAAGAGTAACACTCAATGGTTTTGAGCAGGCAGAAAAATGATTAGACATGTCTTTTGGAGATAATTTTGGCAGGCGTAAAGAAGCTGGACTGAAGAGGGAGACAACTCGAGGCAGAAACATTTGCAGCACCCTTGGGGAGATATGACGAGGATGGATAGAAGGTGATGGGTGTGAGATGTGGAAAAAGAATTGGCAAGATTTGGCAAGCGATTAAATATGGTGGCTGAGAGAGAATAGGGAGGGAAGTATGATTCTATTGCTATAAAATAGTGAACGGAAGGATATTAGCATTCTCAAAAAAAAAAAAGGCAATTTAGAATTGGAAAAGGGGAAAGTAATGAAGTCTAGTCCAGATATGAAAACTTTGAGATACTGATAAGATATCAGGAAGTGAACCAGCAAGCACCAAAATGGTAGGTCTTAAGAAGAGAAATTAGACCTACATGCATAGATCTGAGAGTTTTATGTATCAGCAAACTCTCCTGGGATTATTTCACATTACTCCCCTTTACACAATCTGTGTTTCAGCCAAATTTGACAACTTACTGTTCTATATAAAGAGTTATCTCTTCCCTACATGCCTTTGCCTTTTGAGCTGTGCTCAAAAATCTGAAATACATTTCCTTTTCACTTCTGTAGCTATATGACCCATTGGATTGTGCTCTGGGGTCTGGAGTCAGAAAGAACTGAATTCAAATTTGACCTCACATATGCCCTATATATTTGTCCCTGGGCCAGTCACTTAAACTCTGTTTGCCTCAGTTTTCTCAACTCTAAAATGGGGGTAATAGCCCTTACCTCCCAGAGCTAAGGATCAAATGAGTTAATATTTGTAAAGTGCCTGGTACACAGTAGGTACTTAATAAATATTTGTTTCCTTCCTTCAAAGGGGCAAGAATCTCTAGCTCCCTTCATAGCTCAGCCAAGTGCTAGCTCCTATAAGAGGGATTTTTTGCCCTCCAGATGCTAGTTTTCCCCAAAATTATCTTGTATTTACTTATACTAATCAGTAAGCATATATTTAGCACCTACTATACACCAGATCCTGTGCCAAGTCCTGGAGATATAAAGACAAAAACAAA
>NW_025358182.1:0-1681 GCF_016433145.1 Gracilinanus agilis | reverse complement strand
CTCTCTCTCTCTCTCTCTCTCTCTCTCTCTCTCTCTCTCTCCACTTGCTTTTTTTATTTATCCTGTTTTGTTAGATGGCAGAAATATAATTCTTTTCTTTCTTCCTATTATAAGCCACCATTTTTGTTTTATTATATGTTTCACAACCTCTAATGCCCCACTGA
Organism: Gracilinanus agilis; assembly: GCF_016433145.1. Classification (NCBI taxonomy): domain Eukaryota; kingdom Metazoa; phylum Chordata; class Mammalia; order Didelphimorphia; family Didelphidae; genus Gracilinanus; species Gracilinanus agilis. The sequence goes on along the minus strand of NW_025358182.1, from coordinate 1,517 downwards.
AAATTACCTTGTTAAATGACAGTGTTTCAGAGCCATGAATCCTTTCCCCCATTCCCTCGGAGATTTGAAACAGTCAACAGACTGTAAAGAATAAATAATAAAAAAGTATTGATTATTTTGATGACTGTGAGATTCAATTAAGTATTAATTTTGCCCTCCAGTGGACCTATCAAGGTATTCAAAAGGGAGGATTCGGCTCAGCTAAATGTGGGCTGAGTGCTCCAGCCTTAAATAGGGAGAAAATGTGTTTACCTACAGTATTTGAAGGGAGAGGAGTGCATTGATGCACAGAGTCCGATATTTAAGTGCTGGGCAAATTAAGCCCTGGTGACAGTGACATTGTTTTCAGGGAGATGAGTATTGACCACAGAAGTGCATTTCATGACAGCTTAAACTATCGCTATTGATTAACATTTTCATAGATTATCATGTGTCATATCAAATCCACTTTGCAGACATGACTACATTAAAAACCCCTCGGGCAACCTGGGGCCACCGGAAAGATGGGGCACGGGGGGCCGGCTGACCAACTGCTTTGGAGCTGGTCACCTGTTCCCTGCCTGGAAGCCACTTAGGCATGAACTTGGCCATAAATAGCTGCTGCTGTGGGAGCCCAAGGAGGTCACCCGGGTCTTTCCTCTCCCTTCTGCTACTGGTCTTTCTGCTCCAACAGTACGATACATCTTCGTTTGCCAATGGACTAATAGAGTGTGCTTGGGAATCATTCTAACCCCCAAATGCCCTCTGCCTGAGCTGGAGAGAACACAGATCCCAATCAGGAGGGGGAAAGGAAGTTTAGTGTTGGAGGGGGGCTGCGGGGGAGGCGGGGTGCTTTCGGGAGTCCAGTGGTGGCTTTGGTTGCCTTTTTTTCTCTTTTGTAATATGGTCTGAGTGAGTGCCACGTCCCGGGTACAAGACCTTTTGTGAGTGGGTCCACCATTCTTTTAAATGCATGTATAGCTGTTTAGGGCTTCATATCCTCCATATCTAAAACCTATGCAGTTGGGGTATCAGTACTAAGGTCCATCTCTATCTATGCCTGGATCCATATGCTTCAGAACTGGGGAGGGGGAGTTCTGGCCAAATCTGTCAGTGGAGTTAACTTATTTCTATCCTGGCTTCATTTTATTACCCCACTACATCATTGCCCCCCCCCCCCACACACACACACAGACACACCTTTTTTCTTCTTTTCTTTGCTCTTCTGCTAGGGTTTCTTTCCTTCCACCCTATGGGGAGTGATCCTTTAAAAAGCTGCTGGCTTCTGTCTGGGAGGCGCTCTCCCTTTGGAGTGGGTTCCTGCAGCCCAAGCCCAGCTCTCTCTGCTCTCTCTCCCTCTCTGTCCCCCCCCCACCCCATTCTTTATTAAAAACAGAACAAGGTGTAAAAACATCCTTCGCCAAGCCCATCCCACAATTAAAGCAGTGTTGCTCATGTGGCTTTCAAAGAAGTTTTTCCTTCCAAGCATCCTGCATCTCTCCCATGCTGGCTGCACTTTAATGGGGAGGAGGGGGGGG
>NW_025358181.1:0-1428 GCF_016433145.1 Gracilinanus agilis | reverse complement strand
GTGAAATCTTTTTTTTTCCTCTCATTCCTGACTCTCACACACATACATTTATTTATGTTTATATATATATATATATATATATATTAATATAGTAATATCAAAACTTCCTTACTTGTCTATGTCACTTTCTGATCTTTCTTCTCTCTTCCTTGTAATTTTGATATTTCATTAATGCTCTTTTCTTTCTTAAAAAATTACTATCAACATCAAACAGCTATTCACCTCTAGCCCCTACAATAGAAGTTACCTTTGTAATAACTACAGGCAAGTAAAACAAATCTAAACACAGTTGGCTGTCTAAAAACGAATGATTCATTAGGCACCCCAGGCTATTACCTCTCGGCTAAGAGGTGGGCAGTGTGCTTCATCTATCATCAAAATCATCAGTCTTTTAAAGTGTCATAATTGATCAATAAATGTTTCATAGCTCTGAAGTTTTTCAAAATTGTATTCCTTTGGGTCAGCTGGGTAGCTCAGTGGATTGAGAGTCAGGCCTAGAGACAGGAGGTCCTAGGTTCAAATCTGGCCTCAGCCACTTCCCAGCTGTGTGACCCTGGGCAAGTCACTTGACCCCCATTGCCCACCCTTACCAATCTTCCACCTATAAGTCAATACAACGAAGTTAAGGGTTTAAAATTTAAAAAAAATTGTATTCCTTTGCATTACCATGAATATTGTATAAATTGTTCTCTTGGTTCTGTTCATTTCACCCTGCATGCAAGCATATAAATCTTTGTGAGTTTCTCTGCCACTGTCATATCCTTAATTTCTTACAATATAATAATATTCCAATATATTTATATGCCACAATTTCCTTAGCCCTTCTTCATTGATGGACGACCACTTTATTTCCACTTTTTTGCTTTAGCAAAGTGCATTTTTGCCTCTGCCTTTGATTTCCTTGGAAGGTATTTGCCTAGGACAGGTATCTCTAGGTCAGGGGGTACAATTTTGTGAGTTTTGGGGTACAGTTCCACATTGCTCACCACAGTGGTTGGATCAATTAAAAATTCTACCAATGGCCTATTTTTACGCATGCCCAGCAAAGCCATTCCAATTATTGCCATCTTCCTTTTTGTCATCTCTGTTAATCTGGCAGATCTGAGGTAGAACCTTAGAAACATTTTAATTTTCACTTCTGTTATTATTAGTGATTTGGACCATTTTCCCCCACATTGTTGTTTATAATTTAAATGTTTTCTTTGCTTTCTTCACATCCTTTGATCATTTACCTATTGGCTTTTTCATTTATTTTCCACATGCTTATTGGATTGAGAAACAACAATATGTCTTGTTCCGTCAGGCCACTGGGTATGCACTCTCAGAATGAGAAATATACACAAATCATTAAATGGCAATTATTGTAATTAGCAGAATGGAGCAGTGATTAATCACTCAGCTCCTTCTCTCTCTCTCTCTCTCTCTCTC
>NW_025358180.1:0-1233 GCF_016433145.1 Gracilinanus agilis | reverse complement strand
GGGGGAGGGGGGATTCTCAGAAATCAGCCCCGAGTCCAGGGCGGGGAGACACGTTTGCCCCCCCATCCGCAGATCTGCTCGGGGATGGCACGGCCAGTCCTAGACCCTCCGAAGAGAGGGGCGCCCCCGACAGCCCCCCCAGAGCGAGATCGAGATTCCCCTGGGTGCGGGCACTGCCCGGCTCCTGAAGCTGCTTCTTCAATAAAATGTGGGCCGGGGGGAGCCCCATATAAGGCCAGGCAGTCCGTGTGGCCAGTGAGCTCCCCCCCAGAAGGCCCAGGAAGGGGGGGTCCCCCCTTCTGCCCCAGCTCCCTGCACAGCCAGCAGGGCACAAAGGGCAGGCATGAGCCCACTCCCCTGGCGCAGGGCTGCCCGGCCAGGAGCACCCCCTTTGCAGGCTCCCTTCTGGGCCTCCATCTCCTCTGACGGGTGCCAAATGCCCGTCTCGTGGGTGTCCCGCAAAGAGCCGCCGTTGGAGGAGGTGGTGGACGGGCTGGGCCGGGGGAGGTTGTCTGAGCTAAGGAGAAGCAGCAAAGCGTCTACCCCCCCCCCCATGGCCCCCCCAGGAAGCCCCCAGCTCTGCTGAGGCAGGAACAATGAACCGATGGTGTGCCTCTTGGTGCCTCAGTTTCCCAATCTGTAACATGAAGGGACTGAATGGTCTCTAAGAGATTCCGAATCTTGGGCTGGTGCCCCCTCAGAATTTATCAGGCGGGGGGGCCCGAGGGCCAAGGAAGTCGGGACGAGGGGAGAGCCACTGTGCCAGGAGCTGTGCCCATGCCAGGCACCAGGCCAGATAACCTGAGAGGGAGCCCCGTCCAGGCTCCCCCCAGAAAAAGGGAATCTCGGACCTGTCTCTATCTCTGTCTCTGCCTGTCTCTCTGTCCATCTGTCTCTGGGGGCCCCCTTCCTGCCTCCCCGTGTCCAGGGCAGAGGCCGCCGGTGCCCTGCCGGGATGCGATGGGGAGGCTCGGGCTGGCCTTCCCCACAGCATGACCCACATGTGTCCTGGAGGGGCCCGGAGGACTCCCCATCCATCAGTTGGGGGCCAGATGTTCGAAGCTCCCTGGGAAGAACTCCGGGGCCCCTCAGCTCTCCCTCCCCGCCCACCCCCCATCCCGAGGCCCTGAGCCTCCTTCCCAATTGACAAAGACCAGATAGGGAGAGAGGCTTCCCAGGAATGCGGGGCCCCTCCCCCGCGCCCCCCTGCCCCCGCCTTTTCCTCTCCCCCCA
>NW_025358179.1:0-7020 GCF_016433145.1 Gracilinanus agilis | reverse complement strand
CCCCTCCCCTCCAGTGTGTTTTCTCCCAGGGTGGAGTTGGCATCTAGTATGCTGTCTTCTCTCAGGGGTATGGTTCCCAGAGTCTAAAGGCCTTTGATTTTGTATGGCATTAGAGTTTGACTCTGTGTAATGACCAAATACTTTAAACCCTATCCCTTTTTCCTGATAAAAGAGTAGGATTTTCTAGCTACTTTAGTAGTTCTGGGTTATTTCCAAGTTAAACCTTGGGAAAGTCACTTAATCCCCATTGCCTCATCCTTACCATTCTTCTGCCTTAGAAACAATACATAGCATTGATTCTAAGATGGAGGATAAGGGTTCTATTTTTTTAAGGGGTATGTACTGATCACCTCCTGAAAAAGATCCCCAAATGAAAACTCCCAAGAATAATATAACCAGCCCAGGCCAAGGAGAAAATATTGAAAGTGACCAGAAAGAAACCATTCAATTACCATGGAATAACAGTGATGATCTCATAAGATTTAGCAGCCACTACATTAAAGAAGTGGAGGACTTGGAAGGGAAAGAAACTAAAATTACAACCAAGAATAACATACTCAGAAAAACTGAGTATAGTCCTTCAGGGGAAAAATGGGTATTTAATGAAATAGGGAATTTTCAAATTTTCCTGATGAAAAGATCAGTGTTAAATAAAAATTTTAAAATTCAAACACAAGATTCAAGCAAAACATAAAAATATAACATTAAAGAGAAAGTATAACAATGTTTTATGGTTTAACTATTTATATTCCTATATTTTAATTCAATTCCTAAAAAGCTTTATCATTAGTAGGGCACTTAGAAGGAGTTTGCATAGAGGGCATGGGCATGAGTTTTAAATTGATATAATCTTAAAAAAGAGAAGAGTGAGAAAGGGGAAGAAGAGGAAAAATGGAGGAGAGTATCACATAAAAGAGGAGAGCAAAGAAGAGCTTTTATGTTGCAGGGGACAATGGGGGAGGGATAGGTAGTGCTTGAACCTCACTCTCATCTGAATGGGCTCAAAGAAGGAAGAACATGTATGTGTACACACACACATTAGGTTGGGAATAGAAATCTATATTACCCAATGGAGTAGGAGGGACTGGGATAAGAGAAAATGAAAGGCTGATAAGAGAGAGGGTGAATTAAGGGAAACAATGGTAAGAAGCTAAATGGACTAATCAAGTAGGATATAGTAAAAAGAGAGAAAGATAAATAGAAGGGAAAAAAAAGCCAAAGGAAATGCACAGTTCGAAATCAGAACTGTGAATATAAATGGGATGGACTCACCCATAAAACAAAAGCAGATAGCAGAATGAATAAATACAGAGAATCTAACTATATGTTGTTTACAGGATACAGACTTAAATCCAAAAGACACACAAAGAGTTAAAATAAGCTTTAGCTGAAGTGAAAGAAGGGAGGGGAAGCAATCATGAATTCAAACAAATCAAAAGCAAAAATAAACCTAATTGGGGGACAGCTGGGTGGTTCAGTAGATTAAGAGCCAGGCCTAGAGATGGAAGGTCTCTAGGTTCAAATCTGGCCTCAGACACTTCCTAGTTGTATGACCATAACCAAGTCATTTAACCCTCATTGCCTAGCCCTTCTCAGCCTTCTGCCTTGGAACCAATACACAATATTGATTCTAAGATGGAAGGTAAGGGCTTTAAATAAATAAATAAAAATAATAAACTTAATCAAAAGAGATAATCAGGGAAACTACATTTGGCTAAAAGGTACTCTAGATAATGAAGTAATATGAATACTAAATAAATATGTACCAAATGCCATAACATCTAAATTCTTAAAGAAAAAGTTAAATGAGTTACAGGAAGAAATAGACAGTAAAACTATACTAGTGGGAGACCTCAACTTTCCCCTCTCAGAACTAGAAAAAAATCTAATAAATAAGATGTTAAAGAGATGAATAGAATTTTAAATGATAGATTTCTGGAGAAAACTGAATGAGAATAGAAAGGAATATACCTTTTCTCAGACATTTTCACAAAAATTGACCATGTATTAGAACATAAAAACCTTGCAGATAAATGCAGAAAAGCAGAACTATTAAATGCATTCTTTTCAGACCATAATGCAAAAAAGCTTCATTCAATAAAGGACCTTGGAAGCAGAGGTTAAAAATTGATTGGAAAGCAAATAATTTAATCCTAAAGAATGAATGACTCAAAGAACAAATTATAGAAACAATAAGTAATTTCATTAAAGAAGAGGAAGAATGTAGCCAAAACATTATTTAAGGAAAAATGTATATCTCTAAATGCTTATATCAATAAAAGTGAGAAAGAACAGATCAATAAATTGGGCATGCAACTAACAAACTAGAAAAAGAATAAATTAAAAATCCACCATAATTCTTTAAATGAAAATCCTGAAAATCAAAGAAGAGATCAATAAAGTTGAAAGTAAAAAATATCATTGAACTAATAAATAAAACTGGGAGCAAGTTTTATGAAAAACAAAACAAAAAAAATAAGTTAAAACATTGGTTGGTTTGATTAAAAAAAAAGAAGAAAAGCAAATTACCAGTATCAAAAATAAAAAGGTTGAATTTACCACCAATGAGGATGAAATTAAAGCAATTGTTAGGAACTATTGTGCCCAATTATATGCCAATCAACCTGACAGTTTAAGTGAAGTGAATGAAGATTTATGAAAATATAAATTGCCCAGATTAACAGAAGTGGAAATAGAATACAGAAATAAATCTATCTTAGAAAAAGAAATTTAACAAGCCACAAGTGAGCTGCCTAAGAAACAATACCCAGAATCAGATGTATTTACAAGTGAATTATATCAAACATCAAGAGAAAAATCAATTCCAATGCTATATTAACCACTTGGTGGAAAGGGTAAAAAAAATAATGCTACCAAACTCCTACTGTAACACAAATATGATTTTGATACCTAAACCAGGGAAAGCAAAACCAGAGAAAGAAATCTATAGACCAATTTCCCAAATAAATATTGATATGAAAAGTTTAAATAAAATACTAGCAAAGGGAATATAGCAATATATCAAAAAAGGTCATACATTATGGTTAGCTTATATTTATGCTGGCTGGTTCAGAATCGGGAAAACTATAAACATGATCAACCATATCAATAACAAAACCAAAAGTCATATGATTTTAGCAATTGATGTGGGAAAACTTTTGATAACATACAATAGCTATTCCTATTAAAAATCCTAGAAAGTTTAGGAATAAAAAGAGCTTTTCCTAAAATGATAAGTAGTATCTATTTAAAATAAAGAACGACATTATTTATAATGGGGATAAGCTAGAGCCTTCCCAACAAGATCAGGGGTGAAACAAGGATGCCAATTATCACTACTATAGTTTAATATTGTACTAGAAATTTGAGTAGGGGGGAGGGAAAAGGGGAGGGAAAGAGCATGAATCATGTAACCATGGAAAAATACTTAAAAATAAATAAATAAATAAAATTATAAATTGTACTAGGAATGCTAGCTATAGTAGTAAGAGGAGAAAAAGGAAATGAAGGAATAAGAATAGACAATGAGGAAATAAAACTATCATTCTTTTCAGACAGTATGATGGTATACTTAGAGAACCCTCTAGAATCAACTACAAAATGTATTTGGAACAATGCACAACTTTAGCAAAGTTGTAGGTTATAAAATAAACCCACATAAATCAACAGCATTTCTATGTATTACCAACAAAGTCCAGCAGGAAGAGATAGAAAGAGAAATGCATTTAAAACAACTGTAGACAATATAAAGTACTTGGGAATTTATCTGCCAAACTGTATTCAGGAACTAAAGAAATTCAATTATAGAACACTTCTCACATAAAGACAGATTTAAACAACTGAAGAAATATTAATTACTCCTGCTTAAATTGAGCCAGCATAATAAAAATGACAATTCTACATAAATTAATTGACTTATTCAGTGTCATGCTAATCAAATGACCAAAGGATTATTAGTTAGGGAAAATACTAGCAAAATTTATGTGGATTAATAAGAGGTCAAGAATATCAAGGGAATGAATGAAAAAAATTTGAAGGCAGTCCTCTAGGTAATATCAGATTTCAAATTATATTACAAAGGAGTATTTATCAAAATAATCTGGTACTGGCCAAGAAATAGGGTGATGGATCACTATAATAGAATAGGTACATTATATATAGCAGTAAATGACTATACTAATCTGTTATTTGATAGAGCTAAAGCTCCAAGCATTTTGGGCAAGAGCCCACTTGACCAAAAAAAAAAAAAAATGCTGGGAAAACTGGAAAGCAGTTTCGCACTCACTAGGCACAGGTCAACAGCTCACACTGTACATACCAAGATAAGGTCATGGGTACATGAGTTAGACATAAAGAATGATATAATAAGTCAATTAGGGACCATGGAAAAATTTACCTATAGCATCTATGGATAAGGGAAGAGTGTATGACCAAACAAGAGATAGAGAAGAACAAGGGAAGTAAAATGGATAATTTTGATTATATAAATTTTTAAATATTTTGCACAACAAAACCAGTGTAACCAAAACTAGAAGGAAAGCAAGAAACTTGGGGGTGGGTGGGATTTTAAAGCAAGTTTCTCTGATGAAGAATTTATTTCTCAAATAAATAGGGAACTGAGCTAAATTTATTAAAAATAAGAGCCATTTCCCAACTGATAAATGGTCAAAGGATAGAACAGGCAGTTTTCAGAAGAAATCAAAAGCTATCAATAGTTAAATGAAAAAATGTTTTAAGTCACTAATGATTAGAGTAATGCATATTAAAGTAATCTGAGGTATCACCTCAAACCTATCAGACTGGCTAACATGACAGAAAAAGAAAATGACAAATGTTGAAGAAGGTAAAAATTAGGAACACATTTAATTTTTCTTGCTTTATTTCAATATGCTAATATGGAAATATATTTTGCATGACTTCACATATATAATGTGTATCATATTATTTGACTTCTTAATGAGTCAGGAGGACTAGAGTAAAGGAGAGAATTTAGAATTAAAAAGAAAAATTAAATGCTAAAAATAAAGGAAAGAAAAGAAATAAAAATAAACTTACAACCACCCCAAGAGACGTGTTTCTTCTGTTAATAACAAGATTGACACATATTTTTATTTGAATATATTTTGTTGACATCTTTTTTATATTACCAGAATTTCTCCCAGTATCCTTTCCTTCTCCTTCCCAGTCTTCATATTTTTCTCAATATATTCTTCTTGATTTCATTAAATATTTTTATTGCACATAAAAATTTTTAACATTTGTTTTTCAAAAGTTTGAGTTCCAAATTCCCTCCCTGTCCCTCTTCTCCCTCCTCTTTGAGAAAGCAAGCAGTTTGATATAGATTATAAATGTGAAGTCATGTAAAATATATTTCTATATTAGCTATATTGCAGAAGAAAATACAGAACAAAATAAAAAAAGTAGAAAAATTAAGGAAGTGAAACAAGTATACTTCAGTTTGCACTCAAAGTTTATCAGTTTTTTCTCTGGAGGTGGATAGCATTTTAAAAAATTATATATCCTTCAGAATTATCATGGATCATTGTCTTGATCTGAATTGCTAAGTCTTTCATAGTTGATCCTCATTACGATATTGCTGTTACTATGTACAGTGTTCTCCTGGTTCTGTTCACTTTACTTTGCATCAGTTCATCTATATCTCCTCAGGTTTTTCTGAAAACATCCTGCTTGCCATTTCTTATAGCACAATCTAATGTAATCCTATATCACAATTTGTTCAGTCATTCCCCAGTTGATGGGCATCCCCTCAATTTCTAATTCTTTGCTACCACAGAAAGAGTTTCTCTAAATATTTTTTAAAATATAGGTCCTTTTCCTTTTCTTTTGATTTCTTTGGAATACAGATCTTGTAGTGGTATTGCTCAAAGTGTACACACTGTCATAGTATAGTCCTTTTCTGGAATGATTGGATCATTTTATAATTCCACCAATAGTGCATTAGTGTTCCTAATTTTCTACATCCTCTCCAAAATTTATCATTTTCCTTTTCTGTCATGTTAGCCAATTTGTTAGGTATGAGGAGGCATAATTCTGAGAATTATTTTAATATGTATTACTCTAAGAATTAATGACTTAAAGCATTTTTTCATTTGACTAGTGATATCTTTGACTTCTTTTTCTGAAAACTACCTGTTTCTACCCGACCATTTATCATTTGGGGAAAGGATCTTTTTTTTTTTTTTAAATGAATTTGACTCAGTTCCCTATATATTTAAGAAAGAAATCCTTTATTAGAGAAATTTGCTGTAAAATTTCCCTCAAGTTTCTTGCTTTCCTTCTAATTTTGGCTGCTTTGGTTTTGTTTGTCTGAATGCTTTTTAATTTATGCAATCCATTTACCCCTAAGGGGCAGCTGGGTGGCTCAATGGATTGAGAGCCAGGCCTAGAGACTGGAGGTCCTAGGTTCAAGTCTGGCCTCGGACACTTCCAGCTGTGTGACCTTGGGCAAGTCACTTGACCCCTATCGCCCACCCTTACCACTCCTGGTCCCTAGCCCGGATGAAAAAGGAGGAGGGTTGGGTGTGGGGCTAGCAACCCCACCCTGTAAAAAAAAACTACATCTGCTAAAGAAACTGCAACCTAAAGTAGGGGCAGCTGGGCTAGCTCAGTGGATTGAGAGCCAGGCCTAGAGATGAAAGGTCCTAGGTTCAAATCTGGGCTCAGACACTTCCCAGCTGGGTGACCCTGAGTGACCCATTGCCTACTGGTTGTGGCCCTATGCTCCTAGAATGGAGTCCCAGGTTAAAAAAAAAAAAAAATTTACTCCTATGCTTTCTAGTTGTTGTTTTTTTTAATTTTTTAACATTTATTAATAATCATTTTTAACATGGTTACATGATTCATGCTCCTACTTTCCCCTTCACCCCCCGCTCTCCCCCCACCCATGGCCAACGCACATTTCCACTGGTTTTGTCATGTGTCCTTGATCAAGACCTATTTCCAAATTGTTGGTGGTTGCATTGGTGTGGTAGTTTCGAGTCCACATCCCCAATCATGTCC
>NW_025358178.1:0-6743 GCF_016433145.1 Gracilinanus agilis | reverse complement strand
AGGAGGCAGTGAGGGTGGGAGAGAGGGCAGGGGATGGAAGGGAAGTGTATGGAAATCCTATGCCCAATTTACTTCAGACAGGTAGTGTAGTGGCAGCCTAACCTTGTGCTCAGGTAATGGGCCAAGCTAACACAGCCTGAAGTCTGCCTTTTAGGAGAGATGCAAAAAAAATCTCTGGGACAGAAATAAGAGTGAAAAAGCAAGAAGGGTGGAGTTCCATGAACCCCTCAGCGGCAAGGATGCTGTATGTCTTCTCTTGCATGTGCCATCAGTGCCACCTAGTGTCCAAACCTTCAGAGACCAACTCTACAGATTCAAGGTCAATGACCAATCGAAACAATTGCTGTTTTAAGAATAATGGCCAATATTAATATAGTATATTCAAATGTTAAGGTGCCTTGCAAATGCTTTCTTATTTAATCCTCATAACAACCCTGACAGGAGAGTACTCTGGTTAATTATTATGCCTGTTTTGCAGATGAGGAAATTGAGGCTGAAAGAGAAGTGAGTTGCTCAAGGTCACAAGGCTAATAAGAGCTGGAAGTGGTATGAGAAGCCTGACTTTCAGGCCAGCACTACACGATACTTTCTGATCTACATGCTAGATACTATGCCATTGTATGTCCCTTAAAAGCCAAACAAACACAAATATACCCCAATGTGTTCCAAGGTTGTAAGCTCAGAAAATCTATATATCTGTTCACCAGTTTCAATGTACAAGAATTTCAGAGGAGTACCCAGTGGGCAGAGATTGAAAATATGATTTAGGAGAGGGACTTTGAGTTCTGATTTTGTTAACCAGCAACTGTGTTTTGCCTTAGGTGATTCACTAGACCTCTCTAAGTCTCAATCTTCTCATCTGTAAATGTACTGGTTGGACAAGATAATTTCTAAGGTGCCATTCAATTCTGGACCTCTGGGATCTTATGAAGAGGTCAGGATTTTGATCTAAATTTATGGATCTATATTCTGCATACCCCAAAATTATTTGTGAGAATAGCAAATTAGAGAAATCAACAACTCAAAATCAGCATAGCATTAACTCTTTTTATATTATCTGGACATTATCTTGACATTCAAGACATAGAATCTCTCATTCAGGAAAGGAAGCTTGGTTCAGTAGAAGGAGCATTGAACTGAGGATTCTAATCTCAGCTTATCAACTAAATAGTAATATGAATTTGAATAAGGAGGAAGTATGCTATGGTGGGAGGAGTATAGGATTTAGAACAGCGGTTCCCAAACTTTTTTTGGCCTACCACCCCCTTTCCAGAAAAATTATTACTTAGCCCCCTAGAAATTATTTTTTTGAAATTTTAATAGTAATTAACAGGAAAGATAAATGCACCTGTGGCCATCACTGCCCTCCTGGATCACTGCAGCACCCACCAGGGTGCAGTAGCATCCACTTTGGGAATCACTGATTTAGAGGCAAAGGATTTAGACACCAATCTAATCTATATATATTTTATACCTCTGAGCATATTGTCTACCTATTTAGCAAATATCTAGGTCTTGATGTCCTCATTAGTAAAATGAAGTGATTAAAGCAGATGGATTCTAAGTCATCTATATAACATGTCTATAAAGCAATAATACTAAGAGTAAAAAATAAACAACATGGAACCTTAAGGTTTTTAAGGGTCTTTACAAATATCATTTAATCTTTGCATCTCTGTAAGGCAGTTGCTATCATTATGCCCATTTTATAAAATGAGAAAACTCAGACTAAATTAAATGACTTGCCCAGGGTTACATAACTAGCAAATATCCGTGGCAGTATTCTATTTTAAACTTTGTGGTCTCAGTTTCCCTATCAATAAAACAAAGGAATTGAAGCAGATGCTGTCCAAGATCTTTTCTGTTCCTGACACTGTGTTTTATTATTTTCAAGATCTTGGCCAAATCATTTAGTTCCTTAGGGCCGCAGTTCCCTCATCTATGAAGTATTCTATTAAAGTTTGACTATCATTTGAGCAGCTATATAGCACAGTGGATAGAGTGGCAGGCTTGGAGTCAGGAAGACTCATATTTCTGAGTTCAAAACTAGGTTCAGACACTTAATAGCTGTGTGACCTTAGGCAAGTCACTCAACCATATTAGTCTCAGTTTCCCTACCTATAAAATGAACCAGAGAAAAAATGTCAAACCACTCCAGCATCTTTGCCAAGAAAATCCTAAATGGGGCCACAAAGAGTTGGATAAGACTAAAAATGACTAAGCAACAAAATCATCTAAGTAGTTTTACTATGTAAAACAGAACTCAGAGGGGACAACCTAGAAAAAGAAAGGTAAGAACTAGGACTAAGGTTCAGAGGTGAATGTGTTTTTGTGTGATATATACAAATCCACTTAGGTGTTTTAGAAGGTGAAGAATGACTGGTGGGTGTAATATGTGAATTGTATACTGAGGGAAGGTGTTTGCTATTCTTTTTGTTAGATAAGTAGGAACCTTAGAACCAAGCAAACAAAGTCACTTTGCTGCCTTACAAAACCATTCTATTTCCTTTGAATTGTGACTATAGAATGACAGGAAGTCCAAAGAGGTTGCCTGAGAAAATTCTTTGCACCCACAGGTATTTCACTAAGGCTAGCTGGGACTTGCTCCAAAGCCCCAAGGGAAAGAGGGAGCTCTCAAACAGGAAAGCAGAGGCAAATCTGATAGTTTCCTCATGACCTTAGACCATAAGAATGTTTAGCTGCAAAATTGAACTGCTAGGACTAAGTTAAACATACACACCCCTATTCAAATCAGGCATTTTTTACTTGAGGCATATTCTTACTTTAATGGGATGTACCCTAACTATGTACTGGCATTAAGAAGAGGTCCTTCCCACACAAGGATATTACACAATGCGATGCATCCTGGAATCTGTTCCCTTTCCTCAGAAACATCTAGCTCTCTTCACTTTCTGAAGCTCAGTTCCTTGAAACTCAACCATCTCCCAATATGAGCCCCAGAAAAGTTATGGTATCAAATAGGTCTGTGACCTCCAATGCCCCACTCCTTTAGGGTGTTTAAATATCCCAACCAAATAGCAAGAACCCTCAGTAAATTGTACTTCTACCTCCAATCCTAATTTCAATTTTGAGAACAAAAAAAGTAACAACTTCATGACAAAAATTTTTTTTCAAAAACCCTACTTCATAGCAATATTTCTTTATGTGGGATCTGTGGAAAGATTTAGACAGAGTTCTTAATGACTTCAAATCTATTAGGGCAAAACTAAGTACTATATGAGGACTGAGTTGGCAGGGGGATGGGGAAGGAATTGTTATTGCTGTTATTGTTATGGTTGAAAAAAGACAGTTCAGAAATACCCTCATTTAATTGAAAAATATATATTTCCAGAACCATTCCTTTTGCTGCTCATCCCAGCGAATTGATACCTTCCTACATAAACAAAAGGCTTATCTTTCCCTTTTGCTCTTAGGAGGTAAATGTGAACCAATCCTCATGGCTTGAGTAAAGCAGGCATCCTAGGTGCCTTTACTAGTCTGTGTCCCTGGGTCACTTTTTTAAAAATTTTAAAAATATTTTTTTCATTTTTACATGATTAATTTTCTTTCCCTCCCCTATTCCCTCCCCACTCCCAGAGCCAATAAGCCCTTCCACTGGGTTATACAAATGTTATCACTTATACCTATTTCCATATTATTCATTTTTGCAATGAAGCAATCTTTTAAAAACAAAATTCCAAATTAAATACCCATATAAACAAATGCTAAGTCATATGTTTTTCTTCTGTGTTTCTACTCCCACAGTTTTTTCTCTTGATGTGGATAGCATTTTTTTCTCATAAGTCCCTTGGGATTGTATTGTAGTAGCAAAGTCCATTACATTGGATAGTTCCACAATATTTCACTTTCTGTGTACAATGTTCTCTTGGTTCTGCTCATTTCACTCTGCATCAGTCCATGGAGGTTTTTCCAGTTCATGTAGAAATCTTCCATTTCATCATTCCTTACAGCACAATGGTATTCCATCATCATCAGATACCACAATTTGTTCAGCCATTCCCTAACTGAGGGACAAGATACCCCCTCATTTTCCATTTTTTTACCACCACAAAGAACATGACTATGAATAATTTTGTACAAACATTTTACATTATTCTCTCTTTAGGGTATAAACCTAGTAGTGGTATTGCTGGATCAAAGGGTATGCATTCTTTTTTTTTTTTAATTTTAAACCCTTAACTTCTGTGTATTGACTTATAGGTGGAAGAGTGGTAAGGGTAGGCAATGGGGGTCAAGTGACTTGCCCAGGGTCACACAGTTAAGAAGTGTCTGAGGCCGGATTTGAACCTAGGACCTCCCGTCTCTAGGCCTGGCCCTCAATCCACTGAGCTACCCAGCTGCCCCCGGTATGCATTCTTTTAAAGCCCTTTGGATGTAGTTCCAAATTGCCTTCCAGAATGGTAGGATCAATTCACAATTTCACCAGCAATGCATTAGTGTCCCAATTTCACCACATTCTCTCCAACATTATTACTTTCCTTTGCTGTCATATTGGACTGTCTGCTAGACCTCAGCATTGTTTTGATTTTCACCTCTCTAATCTGAAGGGATTTAGAAGCCTGGATCACTTTTATTAAATCTTCCTCATTAGACCATAGCCCTTGGCACAATGCTGTCCCAGGTATATATCAGGGACTTCCAAAGGAGGGACCTGCAGAAACAAGGGATTTGGCTTTTAATCTCATTGTTATTATTGTTTAGTCACACCTGACTCTTCCTGATCCCTTTGGGAGGTTTTCTTGTTAGAGATACTGGAATGGTTTATTGTTCCTTACTCCTGTTCATTTTACAGTTGAGGAAACTGAGGCATACAGGAGTAAGTGACTTGCCCAGGATAACACAGATAATATTTGAGGTCAAATTTGAACTCAGGTTTTCCTAACTCAAGGACCAGCACTCTATCCACTGTGCCACCTTGCTGCCCATATACATAATAGATAGATACATATTACAAAGAGAAAACACATGACTAAATGATAGGAATGCCTAAAACAATTTATTTCCTGTTTGTTAAGATACCATTTCCTAACTGTATCTGCTGAGCCACCTAACTGCCTGGATTTTAACCTAGAAACCATCATATGTTGGCAAACCAATCCCTCCAATTGGGTATGGGGTTGTTTTTTCCTGGGGAACATGAAACTGATAGAAGCATATATTTCTATCAGATCTGAAGTTTCAAAAGGTGCACACTGAATAAATGCTTGTTTACTGACTTACTGATTGCCTTCTTAATCCTATGAAGCAGACAGTGCAAAAGTCATTTTCTTCTGAGAAGACTAATGCCTTGCTCAAGGGGCATAGCTAGCAGGTACCAAAGACAATACTCAAAGCCAAGCCTCTCCTTACTTCAAGTCCTAGATTTTTCCCACTGTACCCCAGAGAGCCACAAAAAGAAAGGAAGTGGCATACAGCATAGTAAAAACCACCTAGAGCAGAAGTCAAAAGATTTGGACCCTATTGCTTAGTCTCTGACTTTTCTGGTTATTTTCTTTATCTGTAAAATCAAGATAACAAAAATAAGATACACACATATTGAAGAACTCTTTTTGTCTTAGTAACAACTTTAATACAGAAGAGGGGTAAGGACTAGGCAAATGGAGTGAAATGACTTGCCCAGAGTTGTAAATAAAAAGGAAGTGTCTGAGATCCCATTTGAATCCAAGTCCTTCGAACTCCAGGCTGGCACCCTATCTATCCACTGAGCCACTTAGCTGCTCAAAAAGCGTCTTTTTTTTTTTTTTTTTTAAGATGAACAATTTAGAGATGGAAAGAATCACAGGTCAAACACCTTGATTTTTACAAATAAGAAGATTGAGGGCAAGAGAAATTTAAAAAATTATCCCAAAATTAATGTCCATAGAAGAAATAGGATCTTTGATTCCAAATCGTTTTGATCACTCATTGTACCCTTCGATGCTTGTCAGTAGAGAATGGAAACCAGACCTGCTTGGGAAACTTAGCTCCTGATTCATCTGATGAAGGGCACAAAGAAGGATGTTTGAGTCTCTGGAGTGTAGCTTACAGAGATTCTCTACATCTTAGGATTTCTCTGCAGCTGCTCTATCTTTTAGATTATGTTCACTTCTGCTGGTCAGGCCAGCTGCCCCTCCTCCCTTCGCCAGTGGTACCGGACCTCACCTCACAGCCCTTAGACACATATTACTGATTTCAAAATAATAGTTCCCCTGGGATATCCCCAAAAGAGGCCACACACCCAGGAGGAAATAAACATCGCAGAATTTGGTTTTAATTGCATTTGGATAAGCCCTGCTTTGAGTCGCAAGTGCCATGGCTAGATATCTATTACAATTTAATAAAAAATTGCATATGTTTTTAGGGGTGAAAGAAAGTTACAATAGAAGAGCCGTTAAAATTCTAAGATATTTCAATAATGTAGCCTTGCTTTGTGAGAGCTGTGACTATGGAGAGGTGAAAAAGGCAGAAAGATTTGAAAGTCATCTGGTGCCCTCTTCTGGTCAGTTTTTGCTTGAGAAGGAGTCATCAGAAGTTTTGTTTTGTTTTGTTTTAAATAATACTTCATTGGATGGAGAACTTAAAAAGCTTTTTGAATATATCTATTCTAATTTCCTCATTTTACAGATAAGGAAACTGAGGATAAATGACTTGCTCAAGATCACCCTGGTAATACGTTGTCCAGATACAGTTCCTATTCCATTGCTCTCTTTCCCTTCTTTCCTTCCTTCCTTCCTTCCTTCCTT
>NW_025358177.1:0-9005 GCF_016433145.1 Gracilinanus agilis | reverse complement strand
TTTTTTTTTTTTTTTTTTTTTTTGGTAAAAGAAAAGACTGAGAACTCCTGACTTCTCTGGCTTCGTCTCTGCTCCCTTCTCCCCTGCCCCCAACAACCCATATCAGTTTTTCTTTGACATAAAACAGCAGACATACATTGGCCATTTCCACTCCTGTCTCCATCAATTATTTTCCCCTTAAACCTTCCGAGGCTTCCTTTCTTGCTTGTCGGTTTCCCTTCATGGTTACTTGATTCCTCTTCCCACTGAAGAATCTTTAGTGCTTCCAGATGCCCCAATCACGGTTTGTTTAGGAGTTAAGGACCATGGCTAAGTTTAGCCAGTAATTGTGCAAAAGGTGGAGATCCCAGAGTAAACAAAAAGCTGTATAGTTTTACAGACATATAACACAGCCCAGAGATCAGCAGACTTTGGATTGACAGTTCACATGAAGGAACAAAAGAACAGTCCTTGCCTATTGGTCTTAAATAAAGTAATTGTTCCTGGGCACCAGCTGTTGGGTTGGGCTGGGCACAGTGGGGATATGAAGCCACTGGGATGTATTAGAAGTCAGGAATTCTCTGATATTAAGGTCTGGAGAAGAGAAAATCTCAGTCCCCAGAGAGAGGGGACTCAGACTCTTATGCAATTTCTATGTAGAATTGTTCACTCCAAAGTCAGGGCTGGTCTCTGCTACCAATGGATGGGGTACCAAAGGTTCACTCCTTGAGGGATCTGTGCTGACCTAATCGATTGTCTGATTTTGATGGGTTCCAAAATTTGGCCCGGGCTCCTCTCCCAGATATCCCTCTCTGATCTCCTTCATCTAAAGCCAAACAAATAAGCAAACATAGAGGCAAAAAAAGGTCCCTGATCACAAGCCACATATTAGCCTGAGATGGAAAAGCCCAAAGACTCTTTTCTTATAGCATCGTCTCTCTTCTCTCACCAGGCTCTCTTTTCTCACCAGGTAGAAAGGAATCAGTCAAAGAACTGTCTGTGTCCTGGTTAAATAACGCCTTTTTTGTGCCCCCGTCCCTCAGTTTTAGCCACACAGCCGATCAAAAAGGTCTACTTTAACATAACACATGGCTTGAAGACTAGAACCAGTTATTGAATGTCTAAGCAGCCAGGCTCTGAATCCATGGTGGGATTGCCTCACCTGAGTATCGTGTACATGCTTATAAGGGCTAATGTTATTAGCCAATTCTCATTTATACTGGGATCAAAGAATAGAGGCCATTTAGTTACAGATGAAGAAACTGAGGCTACAAGAAATTAAATGAATTGTGCCAAGTCAATGGGTGAGTAAATGGTGGAGGTGAAATTAGAACAGATTCTCTGATTTCAAATCTAATATTCCTCCTAATATGCCATCACATTTAACCCCTCTCAACATTATAATATAATGCATGTAAAGTACACAATGTATAAACATGGGAGCAGCTAAGTGGCTCAGTGGATTGAGAGCCAAGCCCAGAGACAGTAAGTCTTGGGTTCAAATATGGCCTGAGACACTTCCTAGCTATGTGACACTGGACAAGTCACTCAAGCCCCAGTGCCTAACCTGTACCTCCCTTCTACCTGGGAATCAATATACAGTATGGATTCTAAGATGAAGCAATGTTTTTTTCAGATGGTGAAAACATGAATTTATGTTATGCCATAAGAGCTTAGTAAATAAATATATGTCGAATGTTGATGAATTTTGGTAAACAAAATCAATATCACCCACAGGTATGCAGTGACCTAGAATTTAAGATGGAATTTAGAAGAGAAAATGGAGAAGTAGAGCCAATATTATAGTATAAGTAAGAAGTATAATTGAATTCTACAATATAACTCTTTCACATAGATCTAGAAAAATATTTCAAACCAAGTCCTGATCAGGAAAACCCTTTTGACATCCCTACCCCTACATATCACAGTGAGTCATTTTTCTAGCTATGGTTGACAGAAACAGAGAGGGTTATGGCCACTGGAGACCGAGTGTGGCCAAAAGTGCAGAATGGGGAGCGTGCCAAACCCGACAGAAACTGTGTGCTGGGGGAAGAAGTCCTAGACCCTGGACAAAGAGGTCTGACCGTATGCTGGATCCAGGAATAGGTGCTAATCGCTCTGTGGCTCCTTATTCTGTTCCAGGTGACAGATTCAGAACAAACTGAGAAGGGGATCTGAGTCCAGAGGTGGGATTCCAGGAGGAGAAATGATTGTGCACAGTAGGCTGAGTACCAAACAAAGAACAACTTCAAAAACTAGCAGCAGTTCTGTGGCTCAGATGCAGGATGATGAGTGTGAGCCACTTCAGACTTCCAGCCCAGTCTGAAACTTCTCTAAGAATAATCAAGAAAGGCATACAAGAGACATTTCACTGATGCAGTAGAAAAAATTCTGGTCCCTGTAGTCAAGAAAAACTGAATTTTAATCCAGCCTCAGACACTTACTAGCTGTGTGACCCCAGGCAGGTCATTTAACCTGTATTTCTATTTGCCTGGGTTTCCTCAAGAGTGTATAGTAGCACCTATCTCTCAGTTACTTTGAGGCTCAAATGAGAAAATATTTTTTTTTTTATTTCTTGCTGTTGACTGCCATATAGTAGGTTATTAATAAATGTTTGTTTCCTGCCTTCCATACCAAAGGAGTACTAGCAGTTCTGTGACCATGGACCAGCATAGATTTTTAGCTAGCTAATAATAATTGAGTCCCATGACAGCAACACAAGTGGGTTGCTCAGACCCAAATCCTGGTCAGAAACTTGCAGAACCCAGATAAAAGGGTATCAGTTAAACATTTCCTTGGATCAGGCCACTTTGGGAGCACTGGCAGACTCCAAGTACCCAAGTAAGGCTATCTCTGGGATTGTGAAAGGTCCATAGTGCTTAATACACCAAGAAAACAGGAGCAGTAACCTGGAAGTTACAAAGTCAGCTCAGACATTCCCTCCACAACTGAACAGAGTATATAGTAACATAAAGTCCCAAAGTCAAGAAGCAGGTTAGAAGAACGAGCAATCAACAATAGAAAAAGAGTTCCACCAGCAAGAAGTTATTATAATGACAGGGATATTCAAGACACAAACTCAGAAGAGGAGAATGACTCCAAAACTTCTGTTCAACTAGAATTCCTGGAAGACATGAAGCAAGAGTTTAAAATGGCTTTATAAATAACATAAAAACTTTAAAGGGGGAAAATAGAAAAAAAGAAGTGAGTTATGGAAAAAAGAATTAGAAAGGATTTATCACAAAAGGTAGAAAACCATATCTGTGCAATAAATTTCTTCATAATGAAAGTTGAAGTGGCAGATCCAAGACGGTAGAATATAGACTGGGACCCAACTCATATTCCCCTCAAAGCCTCCTTAAAATGATGTCTCAGATCCAATTTTGGAGCCAACAAAAAGTTAAGGGGAGACATTTTTCTAGCCTAAGACAACTTAGAAGGTTCACAAGAGAGAATTCAACACGGGAACATGTGATGAACTTTAGAGGTGGCTATGGTGGTGGCAGCAGCTTCTGGGGCTCTCAGTCAAGAGACGGTAAATAGTCAGACAACTGGTCAGAAAAAGATTGGGGGGGACCCTTTTCTAGTACTGGGTGTAGCTGGTACTGATTGGCAACTCTATTTCTGTAAGCATTTCTGGGCACAGTTCCAGGCTGGAGAGGAGTACTAACACTTGTGACTGTATGAAAGCAAGAAACCTACTCACAGCTGCAGGAGCAAGAGGAGCATTATTCCTTGTGGCTGCAAGGGAACAGAGGCCCATCCTGGGGAAAGACCAGAGCACAAACCAGGACGGCAATGATCACACCTCTCTCAATATATCACCACCTTGGAAGTACCAAAAACTTGCAGTTCCCAAGAACTAGTCTTGAAAACAACAGCACAAAAAATGCTTGAAACTTGGGATATTGCCTCCCCAACTCAGGGGAGCAGAGCCCAACTTTTATACAGAGTTCAAAGTCAAGAAACAGGCTAGAACAAAAAACAAACAAAAGAATTTTATCATACAAGACACAAACTCCAAACAAGTAGTTCTACAATATGAAAGAAGCTACAAGTAAAACCTCAAAGAAAAACTCTAATTGGTCAGAAACCCAACAAAAATTCCTAGAAGAGTTAAAGAAAGAGATAAGAGTAGTAGAGGAAAAATTAGGAAAAGAAATGAGAGAGATGTAAAAACAATTATAAAATAAGAATTAACAACTTGGTAAAAGGGACACAAAAAGAATACTAAAGAAAATATCACTTTTAAAAAATAGAATTAGAATAATGGTTGAAGAAGCATAAAAATTCACTGAAGAAAAGAACGTTTTTAAAAGCAGATTTGGGCAAATGGAAAAAGAAATACCAAAAATTCACTGAAGAAAATAATTCCCCCCAAAATAAAATTGGACAAGTTGAATAATGCCATGAGATTTTAAGAAATATTAAAACAATGTAAAAGGGAATGAAAAATAAAATAAAATAGGAAATATTGCACTGGAAAAACAACTGGCCTGTAAAATAGATCTAGAAGAGATAATTCAAGATTATTGGACTATCTGAAAACTATTCTAACATAAAGAACACATGCAAGGAAGAGCTTTTATAGCATAGGGGGAAAAAGGGAGGAAGATAGGCAATGGTTGAACCACATTCTCATCTGAATTGGTTCAAAGAGGGAAGAAAAAAATATTTATAGAAATCTAACTTCCTCAATAGGGAGATAGAAGAGGAAGGGATAAGAGATAAAGGGGGATGAGACAAAGGAGAGGACAGATTATGGGAAGCAGTGATCAAAAGTAAGGCAGACTTTTGAAGAGGGGTAGGATAAAAGTAAGAGAAGGGTAAGCAGAGGAGGATAGAATGGAAGGAAATGTACAGTTAGTGATCAAAACTAATGTGATGGGCAAATAGAGGGCTCAGTGGTTTGAGAGCCAGGCCTAGAGATAGGAGGTCCTGGGTTCAAATCTAGCCTCATATCCTTCCTAGCTGTGTGACCCTGGGCAAGTCACTTGACCCCCCCCCCATTGCCTAGCCCTTACCACTCTTCTGCCTTGGAGCCAATACACAGTATTGATTCCAAGACCAAAGGTAAGGGTTTAAAAAGAAAAAAAAAAGAATAAAAAAGGACAATGGTTGCTAAATGTTGCATATTCTGCCCTAGGTTAGTGAGTTTTACTTAATTAGAGATTGAAATTGGCATGGCAGGTAGGGGACAGGGGGAATCTATTTTATCCGTAATCAATTAACAAGTATTTATTAAGTATCTACTATACACTACTCGCTAAGCAAAGGATATGATGACCTTTCTTCTCAAGGAACTTACATTCTAACAGAGGAGAGAGCAGTACATATTCAACAGAACTTCATTTTACATGAACTCAACATATGTGAATTCAAGCATATGTACCTGGCAATCGAAAAAAATTAAAGCAGAAAAAAAGAAAATTTTTTAAAATTTAATTGCCTGCTAAATTGGTGCCATTTTCCCATTCAGTGCAAAATTGTGCAACTGTTGTCCCAACCATGTTTATGTTCACTTTAAGAGGCATTAATGTAAGTTATTACATTGTTTGGAGCCAAGCATTAGCTCCCACATTAGTCTCTGCCCAGAATTTTTGCTCGTAGGAAGTCATGTCTGGGTTAGAGCAATGTTTCTCTTTGTTTCATTAGTATTATTTAGTTATTAATAATGGCCCCAAAATGCAAGAATAGTGATTCTGGTAGCTGAGATAAGCAAAAAAAAGTAATAAAGTACTTACTTATGTTCACAGAAGAAATACTTATTAAATAATAAGTTTCACTATTATAATGCACAATTTTCAATTTATGCCAAGGGTCTTTGAACATATTGGTGACATAAAATAAGGTCCTACAGTATTAGGTATACAAAAAAATTAATTAAAACTTAAAACTTCACTAAGACCTTTCGGACACTTTGTATAAGTATGTACAGAATAACTACAAAGAGAATAAATATAAAATAGTTCAATAGAAAGCAGTTAGAATATGACTTATCTAAATTCATTTACTGCCCCAAATTCTGAAGATTTTGGTTCAGACAATCTGAGGATTTTTCTTAGCTCTATCTCTCCCCTTGTAAATTTAACTCAGCTTTTCACTCAAACCCTCCCCTTTTCTTAACTTCTTTATTTCTAAGAAGAGCAACATCATCCTACCAGTCAATGCTACTAGCTACAAATAGTTCATGGCTTTTACCCTCCTCATTCCCAATTCACCCATACCCAATTAGTTGCTGATTCTTGTCCTTTCTATATTTACAGCAACTCTCACACAGTTCTCCTTCTCTCCAATTTCATCACCAACTAACTTATTTCACTTTCTTTCATATCTCATCTGGCTAGATTATTGCAGCAGTTTCTTGCTTGATTTTTCCACATTGAGTCTCTCCCCTTCATGTTGCTGACAAATATCTTCCTAGTGGAAAAAAAAGGCTCGATGTCACTCTACAGTTCAAAGTCTTCAGTAATGCCCCAAACCTTCCATTCTACTTTAGAATAAAATTTGAACCCTGACATTTAAAGCCCTACACAACTTGACTCTAAGATATCTTCCCATCCTTATTTTATATTAGCTCCCCTTATGATGCTGTTTATTTTTATTTTTTATTCTTTTATTTTTTTCAAACCCTTAACTTCTGTGTATTGGCTCCTAGGTGGAAGAGTGTTAAGGGTGGGCAATGAGGGTCAAGTGACTTGCCCAGGGTCACACAGCTGGGAAGTGTCTGAGGCCGGACTTGAACGTAGGACCTCCTGTCTCTAGGCCTGACTCTCAATCCACTGAGCTACCCAGCTGCCCCATGTTTAATAAACTCAGTATGCCATTCTCTGTTTCTAGGTACTCACATTGACTGTCTTTTATGCCTAGAATATATCTTCTATCTTTTTCTTTTATAATCCTTTACATTTTTCAATGTTTAGCTCAGGTTCAATTTTCTCTATGAAGCCTTCCTTCCTCTTCTAGGTAAAAGTATTCTTTCTCTACTCAATTTTTCCTACAGTAATTTGTGTCGATATTTCTCTCAATCTCATAAATTTTTAGTGTTGCATTATACTTATTTTTATAACTGCCCTATCTCTTCACTCCACTTCAGTCCTCAACAGAATAGATAACTCCCAGATATGTTGACTTTTTTGTGACTTTGGATCATCAGAGGCCATCCAAGTGTCTTGCATATAGTGGTCATTTAATAAGTGATTGGCAAGTTATTAAATGTTTTGCTGAATTATCAGTTGTATGATAGGAGTGATTCATGCTTTGAACCCTTTTGGTTCATTAGACATTGGCTTGGATGATCTCTAAGGTCTCTTGTTATGATGATAAAATATGACATTAAAGAAGAGACTTTAAAATATATTTTACTGTTTTACCCCAAGGTCTTTGGGACTTTTCTATATTTGCAACTGAATGCTTATACAATACACACATATGTATAAATATATATGTACATATGTATATGAATGTATATAGTCTCACATATAAGAATGTGACGTCCTTGAGAATAAGGATGTGTTCCTTTTCTCTGCATATCTCCATAATCACTTAGGATATCTCCATATCGGTCCAACACTTAGTATAGTTTTGGCTAGTAAGCACTTTGTAAATGTTTCATTCATTCATTCATTCATTCTTCCAAGTGGTACAGATGGAAAATATAAGTAGTTTCCAAAATTTGTTTATATAAATTTATAAATGGAAGAACCATAAAAAGTTAGCAAGAAACCAAGCTCTTTTGAGATAATATCCAAATTTTCAAGTTAGCATTAGGGAAGATAAAAGTTTTTCCTTGCTATCTTTTTTGGGTTATGGTTTCTGTCAGCCAGTGACAGAAAATATGCATTAGAATAATTGTATTGGACTAATGATCTAACTTAGAATGAATAGTTCTTATGTTCTTGGTCCTTGGTCTAGAATTGAGTAGGTTTCCCCCCCCCCCATATTTTACGTGATGATCAGTAATGCTTTGGGCAAGTAGAGTCTCTCATTATTCAATATTCAATATGCAGTAGACCTTTGCTAAAAAAAAACGAAAAATATCTATGACAGAATTTTGTCTGAAAAAATTACAAATAGACAATGATATTTTTCAACAAACATCATAATCTAGGCTGCAATTCTAGAACTATCATATATTATTCCTCTTCCTTTCCTCTACAACATAGGGGTGATTTGGGTTTGAATCCCAGTCTGACAAACTATGTGTCCTTTGGCAATTCTTTTTACCTCTATGAGACTGTTCCTTTAGCCATAAAAATTTCTAAACTGGAAATAAATAAACCCCCTTTACCTTCTTTACAGGGATCTGAAGAAAACACTTGTGCAGGTAGAAATAGGGAGCTTGTCTGATTCAGTCCTGTGTGGAAAAGACTGAACAGCCTGCCTCTGGACAAGTATATTATCATGGAAAGGAAGACTCCTACTCCCTGATCTGGAACATATACAGACAATGGTAATTGGCTCTGTTCTCATTATTGGTGCAAGATGTTGACTGGCTCCACAGCTGGAATTAGAGGGTTCACAAAGGGCACACAGGCTAAAGTGAAGCTAATTGTCCCTCATTCCTACCTTCTGTGTCAAGAGGTTAGGAGATGAGTGAACAGAGCTCCAGAGAGGAGGAATAGCTTGCCCTAGATGAAGAAGCAATATGATGGAGTGAAAGGCAAACTGAATTTGGTTGGAGGTTCAAGGTTCATGCCTCACTCAGTAGTGGTATGTTACTTCTCCAGGCTGTAAATTTTTCATCTGGAAAAGAAGGAAAACGATCTAGATGATCTCAAGGGTCTCTCCCTATTCTGTATCTATGATTCTATGATGATCATGCAGCTAGTTGTGGGCAGAATTGGTATTCAAAGTTTTGTGGCTTGACTTAGTCCGCTATATTCTATTGCACCTTTGGAAAAAGAGGGAAAGTTTGGAAACATTGACTTCAATATGTTAGGAGCTGATTTGCGTTGCTATCTTCTTCTGCAAAACCATCTTTTGTTGACTAGGGAGGAGTGCTTAGCTTTATTACTCTCCTTGAA
>NW_025358176.1:0-3794 GCF_016433145.1 Gracilinanus agilis | reverse complement strand
CAAAACAAAACAAAACAAAAAAGCCTTCAGAAGTAATTTCCACACACTAAGTATTGAAGTGTCTAGGTGGCCCTATAAAACACTGGGACTGGAGTTCAAATCTGGCCTATAACACTTCATAGTTGAATAACCCTGGGTAAGTAATTTAACCTCTGCCTCAGTTTCCTCAGCTGTAAAATGACTATTATAGTAGCACCTATTTCCCAGGGTTGTTCTGAGGATCAAATGTAAAGCACTTAGCACACATTATAGTCACCAAAGGCCATAGAGAATGAAATTCCATACCTTGTCATAATATCTCCACACAGAGTACATATTTGATATTAATGTTGTCTCCATGCCTTGTAAATCTCTGGTGTAGCCATAAGAGCATATCACCCAAGGTCTGGAAGCCACCCACTGGCTAAGTGGAAGATGTATCCTTCCACGCTAGAGATTTGGTTGTATGTTGATCTCTCATATTACCTTGATATCGAGTTATTGCTGCCCCTTCTCACTTTACACCCCCATCCCCATACCCCCTGGGTGTCTCAAGTTATACCAAAGGCTATGCACCTAATAAGTTTTTAGTACTATTGATTTCATTGTTTCATTCTGCTTGGTCTGTATCAATCTCTAAATCTAAAAACAGGAGAAAAATTAACTGCAGTGGACTGGGAGAGCTGTGAATTCAGTACAATCTGTATCCTAATCTGGGGAAATATCCTACTGTTTTCCAAGCTTTTGTGAGGCTAAAATCTGTTAGCAATGACAGAAAACCAAAATATGTGAGATAGCCACACAGTCCAGTGACTCCTTCCTTTCTGAGTGTTAGCTCCTCCACAAACTTCTCTAGAAGCAGCTAAATGAAGTGGTACATGAAGAGCAGGATCTTGCATCTAGAAGTTTAAATACACCTTCCAGACAGACACTATTAGCTGTGTGACCCTGGACAAGTCACTTCACCTCTGTCTGCCTCAATTTCCTTAATTATAAAAAGGGGATAATAATAGCACCTTCCCCCCAAGGTCATTATGAAGATCAAATGAGATGATATTTGTAAAACACTTAGTACAATGCCTGGCACATAATAGAAGCTTAATAAATGCCTGTTTCCTCCCTTCCTTCCCAGCATATATCAGAGAAGCTATTAAGACAACAACAATGCATGTGAACAATGAATGCAAACATCAGGTTGAAACAATCACAGTAAACTTCATCCCAAGGGACAATAATTGCATGCAATGTATTTGATACATTGTGCCTGTGAATTGATTGACCAGTGGAGTTTTGCAGGGATCTTTTGGATGCTTTTTAGGAACAGAAGTTGGAGGAGAATATCCCAGGCTGTATATGCAAAGGTAGGTCACAGGACATTATGTTTAGACTCTCATTGCTTGCTTGCATGAGCATTTTGTGACTCCTTGGTGGCTTGTTTAATACGATCAGAATCCCTGAGAAACACTTCTCTTCTTGTATATAGGGAAAATGGCTCTCTGATGGACTCCTCTTGCTGTTTGTTTTGTTTTGGGACCACAGAAATGCGTGAGTGGAGAAGCACGGTTAGTTATCCTCAACTGGGAAATACCTATGATAAAATTTGACTTTCACTGTCCAATATGTCCTCCAGCAATAGAGTGGAAAGACCATTAATGGACCATTGATCCTGAAATTCTTAGAGGTATAGCTGGCCATTGATGCAAAAGATGAGCACCAGCTCAATAAGAAATCAACTCATTTAACTAATTATCCAACAAACACTGTACATACAATGTATCAGCCATCAGGCTAGGCACTAGGAATACAGAGACAAAAGTAAAAGTATCTACCCTCAAAATGCTTACATTCCTTTTTTAAAAAAAAACTATCTTCTGTCAGGAGCCCCTCAGAGAAATAAGGGTCTCCATCAGGGTCCATCAAGTCTGTGAAAATGGCAAAGCCTTACATTGATCCCTATTGTCTGAAAATCAGGCCACAGGATGGATGGATACCCAATTAGACCCCTCTGTGTGACTCCCTTCTGATCAAAATTTTTTATTATTAAAATTACTACAATCTATATTTTTGGGATAGCCTCAAGTTTTGTAGTATAGATATAAAATTTCTTTATAGAAATCCATTTATAGAACTTCCTTATAGAATTCCCTTTAAAACTATAATAAACCAGCATTTAATGAGTTAATAATTACACCTTCAGTGAAACAGCAGAAGCTGCTCTTTTCTCTGTCTCAGAGTTTGAAGGCCACAGCATGACAAAACAAAAATACCTTTTGCCTCAATCCTTTCTCATGTTAAATTTAACCCTATGAAACCAAAATACTCTCACACTGCTACTTTCCCACGTTAGACTTGTCCCCCCAAATTTGAAGGTTCTCCCACTCTAATCCACTTTTGAAATATGTTGAAGATTCTTTTTAAAAATAAAACTTAGATAAAGTAGAGTTTTGGTATCCTTAAGAATTGTTTAGACTGGATATAATCGATATGCAGAAATACATTTTATATGCCAAAATTTTATGTAACCAAGTATAATCTTGATTTTCTTTTCTCTGTTTTGAATTTGAAATGTAAATTTTCCCAGCATTTGTGTGACTGAGAGAAAGGCATCAAAATAAAAATTCGCAGGAAGTCTGAGAGAACAGCTTCCGGAAACCCACTGTGTCCCTGACTCTTTCTTCTTCCCTTTCGGCTAAACCATCACACATCTCAAGATAACTGGAAATTGCTGGCTGGCTTCCAGCAATCTTATGTCTTAGAACTGATCAATATCAACTCTAAGGCAGAAGAGCAATAAGGGTTTGGAGATCAGAGTTAAGTGACTTGCCCAGGGACACACAGCTAGGAAGTATCTGAGATCAGATTTGAATCCAGGTCCTCCAGATCTGACAAACTAGCCATTGTACCACTAGATGCCCCTATTTCATTATTCCAATCCATAGTAACACAATGAAGCCCTTAAAACAAGTCTTTTGAATTCAAATCCACTTATCTTTCCACAATATCATGCTACCATAGTTAGAAAACTCTCTGCTGTCTTCTCACTTCAGAACCTAATGATCCTACTCAGTCATCAGTCATGCCCATGCCCACACCGCCCTGCCATACTTAATAAGGTTAATATTTCTGTTACACTCTCCATCATCTTTATCAACAGCCTTATAAAGTATATTAATTAATAAAGCAGGCTGATAACCTGAACAGTCCACTTAGCTAATTATACTTCACTAATTGGGAGGATTTGGCTAGGAAACCTCTCCCATTTACTATAATTGACATTTATAAGGTGCTTTAAAGTTTGCAAAGGTCATTCAAGCTTTATACCAAATTATAAAGCAGATACTACACTTATTATTATGCCCATTTTACAGATGATGATACTAAGACTCAGAAAGGTTATTAAGCAGAAAAGTGACTTGCCCATGATCACAAAGCTACTGTAACTCCAAGGCAGAGCTTGAACCTCAATCTTCCTAAATCCAGGCTCAAGATTCTATTCATTATGCCATGCTACCTAATGAGGCAAAATGGAACACATAGATTTGAATCAGATGTTTTGATGAAATATTTTGTAAAACTCAACTGATTTCTTTGTTAAGAAACCAACACCTAGGCAGGCAATGCTTGATTTCTTCTCAAAACACCTGCTTGCTGCCATGGTGACAGTATTTTCCCTAAGTCCCTTTCAGAGCCAGGAGGCAATATTCTAAACCTATTAGATAAAGAACTTGAGTACAAGAAAATGTCAAAAATCAATAAGCACCATTAGAAAGATCTAAGAGAAGAATTCAACAAGTATAGAATAGTGGACTCCCATA
>NW_025358175.1:0-1157 GCF_016433145.1 Gracilinanus agilis | reverse complement strand
ACCTCACAATTAAAAGGGGGAAACAATATTCATTTTTCATTTTTTTTAATTTTTTTTAAACCCTTAACTTCTGTGTATTGACTTATAGATGGAAGAGTGGTAAGGGTAGGCAATGGGGGTCAAGTGACTTGCCCAGGGTCACACAGCTGGGAAGTGTCTGAGGCCAGATTTGAACCTAGGACCTCCTGTCTCTAGGCCTGGCTCTCAATCCACTGAGCTACCCAGCTGCCCCCCAACAATATTCAAACAACTATGTACAAACAAGCCATATACAGGATAAATAGGAAATAATCAGCCGGAGGAAGGCATTAAAATCAAAGAGTATTATACAAGATGAAATTTTAACTAGGACTTGAAGAGAGCCAGAGAAGCTAGGAGGTGGACATGAGGAAGGAGAACATTCCAGACATGGAAAAATATCTAGAGCTACCAGATGGAATATTTTGCTTGAGGAACAGCAAAGAGGAAAGGGTCACTAGGTGGCGTATGGAGCAGGGAATAAAGCGCTTTATGAGAAAATTAGAAAAGGGGCAGGGAAGGAAGTGGTGTTAGAAAGGGCTTTGAACACCAAGTAGAGTATTTTATATTTGATTCCAAAGTATGAGTAGAAGTTTCCTAATCAGGAATTCCCCATACCAATGAAATCACGGATCCAGTTAATAATGATAATAAAAGGTTTACAAAGCACTTTCCTCACTCAAACTCTGCTAGTTATTATAATTAATCAACACATATATTAAACACCTGTTATGTACAAAGAACTATGCTAGGAGCTCAGGATACAAAGACAAAAAGTAATATTCCTGTTTTATAGTTCAGGAAACTGAGGCCTATCGAAATTAGATGACTTCACCAAGGTCTCAGTGTTAGACCTCATCTTTGAGCCTAGGTCTTCTTGACTCTAGTCACTATCACTATCTCTCAAATGGAAAAACCAACAAAAAACAAAATGAAGACAATTAAAGAGACATACAAGACTAGACCTCATGTCTCTTGTGTTCTTTCCACTAGATCACAATCGAGATTAGTCAGGTTATGATCACTATTATCCAATATCCACTATACAGAGCATTGTGCTACATGCTAGGGTGAAAAAATATACTAAATTTGAATTTGATGAAAAGATAATTTTTAATATATTCCTCTAGGGGCAGCTG
>NW_025358174.1:0-5033 GCF_016433145.1 Gracilinanus agilis | reverse complement strand
ATGTTATATATATAGTATGTATAATATATACTATATTATTATATAGTAATACTATCCTATATATGCTATGCTATATTATTATACAGTAATACTATACTATATATACTATACTATATTATACATAATATAATGATATAGTAATACTCTATTATATGTATAGACTATGCTATATTGTTATATAGTAATACTATACTATATACCTATACTATATTGTTATATAGTAATACCATACTATATATACATACCATGTTATTATATAGCAATGGCTCATCCAAGAGCACACAGGTAGTATCAGGACTGTTTCTCTGACTCCCAAAACACTCTTCTTTATTCTGTTCCTTGCTGTGCACTAATGGATGCTTATACCAGTAAATATGGCCGTACACAATCCATCACAATACGCACATCTGGCATCATGCCCGTGTGAGGGTAGGTATGTATATAAGATTCTGGAAGCCTGGGCACCATTACAAAAAATTAGTCCTAAATGTCTGTTCTATCATTGCCCAGAAATGTAGGAGAAGCGCCTGGGGGCTGCTTGGAGCTTGACCCTCCTCCTTTGCCTTGTGTTCTCCATTCCTCACCCCTCCAGCAGTGATTTGGGGCACTTTCCCTTCTAGCCTTTCTCTCTCTCTAGCTGGCAGTTAGGCTTTTGGGATCTACTTTGAGGGTTGCTTTTTGGAAGTCTTTGCAGTTGATTTTGGTGCATGAGCCTTGCAGGCAGACTCAGATCCAGAGCGGGTTCTCTGCCCAGCAGGATTCTTGTTGGAGACAATATAGTTTGACTGTTGCTATTGATTATAGCAGGATTGTGTGGGGCTAAGAGCTCCTCTGAGCCAACTGGTATATTAAGCAATCATTTCTATAGCAGATGACATAACTCCCCCGGCATCAGTTTGTCCTAATGGGCCTGGTATTACTCATGTGTTAATTGATTGGGCATGGAGAGAAGAAAAAAAACTAAATTCACTTGTGAGGTGATTTTATGGCCGGGCTCATAACAGAGGCAATTTGCTGAAAATGTTCAGTCCCGCTTCAGTTATGTAATATAATCTGTGTTCTTGTATTTTATCTCTGCTCTGCGTTTCAGTCAGCAGACCTTGCGTTCTTTGTTGAGTTCAAGGTAGACTCCCTGAGGAATTGGGACAAGGGGCCATTTTTTTTCTTTGCTATGTTCTGCTGAAGAATACATGAAGGTCTGGTCCCTTGTGGCACAATCCAGAGCCAGAATCCCCTGGGAAACATTGACAATTAGTGCCTTATGTAGAATTTTCTCACTCTGGAGGGGTGGGAGTGAGGACAGCTTTCAAAGACTGCTTTTCCAGTTAAAATCCCCTCTGTCTATGGGTGAAAGTTATTTTGGGATCAGTCACTTAATTTTGCAAAGTTTTTTTTTTTTTTTTGGAAGTGGAGGAGGAAGGATGGCGAAAAGATGAAATAAAAAAGGGAAAGATGAAATTAAACAGGAAAAAGTTCACATCAAAGAAAGATATGATTGCAAAAGAAAAAGGCCTGGCCGTATGATGAGGGATAACCTAGAGACAGCCAGCCCATTGTGTTTAGCTGTTATCTTCAAAATGTCTGAGGCCTGGAGAAAGTCTCCCAGTATATCAGATGGTACCTTACCCCTATGATAAATGTATGGGAGGATATGGGAAAGAGTCCTACAGATAGGACAAGTATGAATGGATTTTGATCTGTATCACTGAGCAGAACATCCACAATGCTGAGATCCATTGGACTTATGAGACATTGGAGGTTGCCTGGAGGAGACAGTATTCTGGAGGCATGAGAAGGCTGAAAGCTTAAGACGTTTAATAATTTTTAGATAAAAAAAATAGTTTAGAGAACCAGGCTGGTCCACCATCAGTCTTTGGATAAATTCACAATAATTAGTTAAGGTCATGGATCTGTATCTGGGAGGTCTTTCTAAATCTTAATGCTAACCCTGGACTGAAGACTAAAGAACATATTACCAAAAGTCCCACTGGTCAAGGATGGTGCTGACTCCCCAGGTTTCCATGGGCCTGCTGGTAATTTCCAGAGCCAGTAGCAAAGTCTTGTCAAATAACTATTTAACTTATGTACATGAGGAACTAAGAGGGGCATCTAGAATGAGTTCATTGGTCATAAATTGAGAGCTAGAAGAGACTTTAAAGGTTATTCAAGTCTGACACTTTACAGATGGGGAAACAGATCCAGAATAGGTGAGTAATTTACTGAGGGTGGCGCAGCTAATAAATATCAGAGGGGAGATTTAAAACCAGATTTTCCTGACTAAAAGTCTAATGTTCTATCCCAACAGTAACTCTCTAAAGGGTTTCCTCGAAAACAAAAACATTTTGTTCTTCAGAAACATAACTGGTCCTTGAGTTGTTTTTCTAGAAGTAGGGATGGGCCCCACTAAGTCATCAGATTCTCTTGCCTAATCTTAAAACATGACTGCCTCGAGTTAATAGTGATATCTATAGTCACGAGTGTTTTCCCTTCTATGAGATGGTATTGGTTGGTCTGGGAATCAACTTCAGTATCTTAGTCTCATGAACCTCATAAACACCTGATCCAAACAACCACAAACAAAATGATAGGCTATTGGTTGAGTCTTTGAGGTTGCTATGAGGAAGAAATTGTGTAGATTATGAACCAGCCTGTTCCAGTTTAACCAGCTAAGGGAAAGCTTGGAGCACAGCCAAAATCAGATTTCTTGTTTTAAATGCAAATAACCCAGCCTGCTCTTAGCCACAGTCATAACTCTCTCTCCTCTACTAAAAGCTTGCCAATCCCTGACTTAGAACACTATCAAGGGGCCATGATGATAGCAGGAAGGAAGTTAGGCTATTGAAAAAGAATTTTGACCTAGAGATAAATCAGCATGTTAAGTTTTGGACACCAATGTTGCCCATATGATGACTTTCTTACATTAGCCTGAAGGTTCTGACTATGAATGATTCCCTTCCCAATTTCTTGATATCAGCAGATCAGTAGCAGCTTATTATTGCAGGACATCTTAATATTTAACTAGGAAAAGGTCAAATATATTCATGTAGTATACTCTATGAAATGCAACGTATTAGGGGAAATGGAAAATCATTCAAAATTACACAGTAAACAATTCTGTCCTTGGCTTTTTTCCTGTTCATTATTTTTATCAATGACTTGAGGGGAAGGTATTCATATCAAATGTGCAGATATCACAAAGCTAGTAGAGATAGCTAGTATGATGGAGAATGGGCTAGAGTTTCAGATGATTTGAGACTGTAAAAAAAAGGATTAGAATAAATAGGACACAATTTGATAGGGGGGAAAATAAAATTTTACATTTAGATTTTTAAAAATTGTATGAATATAGGATGAGAAGAATGTGATGACAATAGTTTATGTGAAAAAGACTTGGAGGTTTGAGTTGACCACATGATCAAAAGCCAAAATTGCTACTTCTTTTGGACCTGTGATTTCATCGGTGAAGATCTCAAAAGCCAGCTTGTCCAACATTTCTCATTTTGTAGTTGAGAAAACAGATCCAGAGAAGATGGGACTTCTCTAAGTCAGTTACACACCCATTAAGTGTCAGAGATGGGATTTACCAGAGTATATTAAAGGAAATCCTGTTTAATAAGATTAGAAAGATTGACATAAGCCATCTGGAGTATGATCTTCAGTTCTGAGAACCATATTTAAGAGAGACAAGCTATGAAGAGATTCTCTCATATAAAAATACTGAGAGAATTAGAAAAGTTTAGAATGGAGGGGAAAAAAAGACTTAAAGGTAAGATAAACTGTTTTAAAACATTTGGAAGATGGAGGCAGCTAGGGGGTATAGTGGATATAGAGTATCAGGACTCAGGACTGGAGTCAAGAGGACCTGTATTCAAATCTAGTCTCAGATACTTTTTTGCTATGTGACCCTGGGCAAGTCACTTAACCTCTTTTGCCTAGCTATTGTCCTTCTGTCTTAGAGTTGTTACTAAGACAGAAAGTAAAAGTTTAAAGAAAAAATAAAATAAAATATTTAGAAAATTCTCACTTGGAAGAGGCTATAGACATTCTTTGTGGCTCTAGATTTCATCTCTAGTTTCATTTCATGGAAGTGATAAGGAAGCAGACTTTGGCTCAAAATTGTGATTTTTTTTTTTTTAGTTGTTAGAATTGTCCAATGACAAGGTGGGATGATATGGGAGGTAGTGAGTCCGCATAGCTGAATGGATCCAGGTAGAAACTATGACTATCAGTCAAGAACACTGTAAGATGATACTCCTGCCTTGAGGTCAGAAGGCTCACTAGATAGTCTCTCTAAGGAGTTTTCAATTCTAAGATTCATTGATTTTTGTGAATTGTCAATTATCCCAGGGAATTAACTTTTGGCATAACCCAGACGAGGGTAGTGAAAATGGTGAAAAATCCTTGATAAACCCCAACTGCTCCCCATGGACTTTTGCTATTTGAAGTTCTCCACACTTTCTCCTCTCTGACTCCCCTCTCCCCCATTAGAGAGAGTAATGGGGACAGCTAATGAAGAGAAACTAAACTTGGAGGGAGGCCATTCATCCAGGAGCTGTTTTAAGACATAAATAAAATTAACAACCCAAAGCATGCCAAAGCGATACATTGCAGCTGTCCAAATCTTGCCGAGTTCTAGTTCTGTCTGGAAGCCTGGCTCTTATACCTTGTCTTCAAAATTGAAACATTTGATTCCCTCCCTGTACCTGTGTGCCAGGGAAATCTCTTGTGGAGTGTGACCCTATAAGCAAAATAGGGAGCCACCTAAGTTGGGTTGGGATATGAAAGGCACTGGAAAGATTGTCCCTTCAAAAAGCTTTTGCTATCTCATGTCCCTGTTGTCTAACATTCAATCATTAGAACTTCATTTCTTTAGGTGGTGCAAGAGACAGAATGCTGGGAAAGAGGAAAATCTAGCTGTATGACTCTAGGCAAGTCATTTTGTCTGTTTGTCTCAGTTTTCTATTCTTTCTTTCTTTCATCCTTCCTTTCTTTTCTTCCTTCCTTCCTTCCTTTCCTTCCTTCCTTCTTTCCAT
>NW_025358173.1:0-5110 GCF_016433145.1 Gracilinanus agilis | reverse complement strand
TATATATATAGCACAGATACAGTTACTATGGGGGAATATATTATTTTTTTAATTAATTTAATTTATTTTTAGAAAAATTTTCCATGGTTCCATGATTCATGTTTTTACTTTCCCCTTTACCACCTCAAACTCCACCCCCCCCATAGCTAACTTGAATTTCCACTGGTTTTTACATGTGTCGTCAATCAAGACTTATTTACAGATCCTTGACAGCAGGCCCACGTAAACCCCTGAAGGCCAGTAACACCCGTGGATTAGCCCTAAATTACAGGAGAGGAAAGACCCCCTCGGAAGTATAGAACCTGCCTAAAGTCACAAGGGACTCCAGTGGAGACTTTTGGACTTCCAGTCTTGCTCACAGACACTCATTGAGTAACAGGTGCTTGGCTGACCAGCCTGGGACTTTGTTTTTCACTTAAATAGCATGACTGGGAGAAAGAAGTCTGACAAACGTCCTGGTTAAGATGGCAGCAGAGTAAAAAGCAGCTGCTTAACCTCTCCTAACCTAAACATATAGAACAGAGGCAAACTGTATAGGATGAAATGTGAAGAGATATATAAATATATATCTGTATGTATGTATATATGTATAAATATATACAAAATTGGGGGGAAGAAGATAACAATAAGAAAAAAGGAAAGCAAACAAAAGCATGTGGGATTAACAGGGAAAAATAACAAGACACTGTAAGGGTAAAGAGGTTAGGGAGAGGGAATATTCAAAACTTAAGTGCATCGAAATCAACTTAGAGAAGAACAATCAGATTCATAGGGGCAAAAAATTGATTCATGCCCTATAGAGAAGTACAGGGTAACAAAGGAACTGGTAGGGAGGAAAGCAATACTAGGGAGGTAGGGGCCTTGGGGTTAGTGGAGCACCACATGGCTTTAAAGAACAAAAAAAGGGTAATAAGAAGGGAGCGGGGAGAAACGGAAGTACAACAAGGGAGGGGATTATAGGAATTGATTAAAAACAAAACACTGGTATAGAAGGAAACAATGAAAGAAGAAAGGACAGGAATAGGAGAGAGAATCAAAATGTCTGGGAATGCAGAGTTGATAATTATAACTCCGAATGTGAATGGGATGAACTAACCCATAAAAAGGAAGCAAATAGCAGAGTCAATTAGAAACCAAAACCCAACCATATGTTGTTTACAAGAAACACATATCAGACAGGCAGACAGACATAGAATGAGAATGAGAGGATGGAGCAAAATCTATTTGACTTCAAATGAGAAAAAGAAGGCAGGGTTGGCTATAATGAACTGACAAAGCCAAAGTAAAAATAGATAAGGTTAAAAGAGATAGGGAAGGTTACTACATCCTAATAAAAGGCAGTATAAACAATGAAGAAATATCAGTACTCAAAATTTATGCACCAAACTGAATAGCTTCCAAATTTCTAAAGAAGCTAGTGGAGCTCAAGGATGAAATAGATAGCAAAACCATACTAGTAGGGGACCTGAACCATCCCCTATCAGATCTAAATAAGTTAAACCAAAAAACAAATAACAAGGAGATAAGAGAGGTGAAAGAAACCCTAGATAAATTCGAGTTAATAGATATTTGGAGAAAAATAAATAGAGACAAAAAGGAATGCACCTTCTTTTCAGCAGCACATGGAACATTCACAAAGATAAACCATGTAATAGGGCACAGAAACATGGCAAATAAAGGCAAAAAAGCAGAAATAATAAATGTAACCTTCTCAGATCATAATGCAGTAAAAATAGTTATTAGTAAGAATACATGGAGAGGCAAACCAAAAACTAATTGGAAATTAAATAATATGATTCTCCAAAATAATTTAGTGAAAGAAAAAATCATAGAAACAATTAATAATTTCATTGAAGACAATGACAATGATGAGACATCTTACCCAAACCTATGGGATGCAGCCAAAGCAGTTCAAAGGGGAAAATTGATATCACTGAGTGCATATATAAAGAAATTAGGGAGAGCAGAGATTAATGAATTGGGCATGCAACTTTAAAAACTAGAAAATGACCAAATTAAAAATCCTCAGATGAAAACTAAATTAGAAATACTAAAAATCAAAGGAAAAATTAATAAAATCCAAAGTAAAAGAACTATTAAATTAATAAATAAGAATAGAAGTTGGTATTTTGAAAAAAAAACAGATAAAAATAGACAAAGTACTGATTAATCTAATTTAAAAAATGAAAGAAGAAAACCAAAAACATTTTTACTACATTAGAAAAAACTATAACAAAGTTTATTTGGATGAACAAAAGATCAAGAATATCAAGGGAAAAAATGAAAAAAAATGTGAAGGAAAGTGGCTTAGCAGTACCAGATATTAAGCTATACTATAAAGCAGCTGTCATCAAAACAATATGTTACTGGCTAAGAGATAGAAGGGAGGATCAGTGGAATTGACTTGGGGTAAGTGATGTCAGCAAGACAGTGTATGATAAACCCAAAGAGTCCAACTTTAGAGACAAAAATCCACTATTTGACAAAAACTGCTGGGAAAATTGAAAAACAATATGGGAGAAATTAGGTTTAGATTAACATCTCACACCATACACCAAGATAAATTCAGAATGGGTGAAAGACGTGAATATAAAGAAGGAAACTATAAGTAAATTAGGTAAACACAGAATAGTATACTAATCAGATGTCTGGGAAAGGAAAGATTATAAAACCAAACAAGAGTTAGAGAAAATTACAAAATGTAAAATAAATAAGTTTTTATTATATTAAATTAAAAAGTTTTTGTACAAGGGAAAACAATGCAACCAAAATCAGAAGGGAAACAACAAACTGGGAAGAAATTTTTATAACAAAAAATTCTGACAGAGGTCTAATTACACAAATATAAAAGGAGCTCAATCAATTGTATAAAAAATCAAGCCATTCCCCAATTAATAAATGGGCAACGGACATGAATAGGCAATTTTCAGATAAAGAAATCAAAAGTATCAATAAGTACATGAGAAAGTGTTCTAAATGTCTAATAATTAGAGAAATGCAAATCAAAACAACTCTGAGGTACCACCTCATGCCTAGCAGATTGACTAAAATGATACAAGGGGAGAGTAATTAATGTTGGAGTGGATGTGGCCAAATTTGGACATTAATGCATTGCTGGTAGGGTTGTGAACTGATCCAACCATTCTTTATGGCAATTTGGAACTATGCCCAAAGAGCTGTAAAAGAATGCCTGCCCTTTGATCCAGCCATAGCATTGCTGGGTTTGTACCCCAAAGAGATCATAGATAAGCAGACTTGTAAAAAATATTTATAGCAGTGCTCGTTGTGGTGGCAAAAAACTGGAAAGCAAAGGTATGCCCTTCAATTGGGGAATGGCTGAACAAATTGTGGTATATGTTGGTGATGGAATACTATTGTGCTCAAAGGAATAATAAACTGGAGGAATTCCATGTGACCTGGAAAGACCTCCAGGAACTGATGCAGAGTAAAAGGAGCAGAGCCAGAAGAACATTGTACACAGAGACTGATATATTATGGTAAAATAGAATGTAATGGACATTTGTACTAGCAGCAATGCAATGACCCAAGACAATTCTGAGAGATTTATGGAAAGGAATACTATCCACATTCAGAGGAGGAACTGCAGGAGTAGAAACACAGAAGAAAAACAACTGCGTGGACACTTGGGTTGATGAGAACATGATTGGGGATGTAGACCTGAAAAGACCACACCCATGTAACTATCAATAATGTGTAAATAAGTCTTGAAGGACAACACCAGTTAACATGCAAATTAGCTACGCCAGAGGGAGGGTGTGAGTCAGGGGATGGGGGGATAGAGGGGTGAAGGGTACAGTAAAAACATAAAAATAAAAAAATTATTAAAAAAAAGAAGAAATCTATAACACTCGACAAATTTTACACAGAAAAACTCCTGAAAAGAGAGCAAACAGAAGAGGAGAACAAATAAGTAATCACATCCAAACCTTCCCAAAATAATGAAAACTGGTCACAATCTACTGAAGAGTTAAAATCTGAGATGATGAGAAAGATGGAAGAGATCTGGCAAGAAAATAACAGTTTAAAAGGCAGAATTCCACAATTGGAAAGTGAGGCAAGTCAATTGAAGACCAGAAATGACCAGATTGAAAAGGAAAACCAAAAGATTAGAGCTGAAAACCAAAAGATTGTAACCAAAATCCAGTCCCTAAAGGTTAGAATTGAGCAATTAAAAGCTAATGATCTCTCAAGACAGCAAGAACAAATAAAACAAAGTCAAAAGACTGATAAAGTAGAAGGAAACATGAAATATCTCAATGAAAAATTGACAGATCAAGTAAACAGGACTAGATGGGACAATTTGAGAATCATTGGTCTTCCTGAAAAAGCAGAAATTAATAGAAATTTGGACTCCACACTAAAAGAAATTATTCAGCAAAATTGCCCTGAAGTTCTACAATAAGAGGGCAATATAGATATTGAAAGGATCCATAGATCACCCTCTACACTAGTCCCTGAAAAGACAACACCTAGGAATATAATAGCCAAATTCAAGAGCTACCAAGTAAAAGAAAAAATCTTACAAGAAGCCAGAAAGAGACAATTCAAATATCAAGGAGCACCAATCAGGATTACACAGGATCTGGCAGCCTGCACACAAAAAGATCTCAAAGCTTGGAATATGATATTCAGAAAAAGGTTGGGTCTACAACCAAGGATTACCTACCCATCAAAACTAACTATATACTTCCAGGGGAATTAATAAATAAGACTAGAAGCTGGTATTTTGAAAAAACAAATAAAATAGAGAAAGTACTGGTCAATCTAATAAAACAAAAAGAAAGAAGAAAACCAAATTGACAGTATCAAAGATGAAAAGGGAGACCTCACCTCTAATGAAGGGGAAATTAAGGCAATCATTAAAAACTATTTTGCCCAATTATATGGCAATAAATATAGCAATCTAGGAGATATGGATGAATATTTACAAAAATACAAATTGCCAAGATTAACAGCAGAAGAAATGGAATACCTAAATAATCCCATATCAGAAAGAGAAATTGAATAAGCCATAAAAGAACTCCCTAAGAAAAAATTACCAGGGCCTGATGGATTCACAAATGAATTCTATTAGACATTCAAAGAGCAA
>NW_025358172.1:0-4600 GCF_016433145.1 Gracilinanus agilis | reverse complement strand
TAACACTGATATCTTTGATATTCCTCAAACAAGACAATGCATCTCTTGGCTCTAGACATTTTCTCTATCTTTCCCCTCTATGTATGAAATGTTCTCCCTCCTCATCTCCATCTCCTGGCTTTCCTGACTTTCTTCAAGTCCCAGTTAAAATCCTACCTTCTCCAGGAAGCTTTCCCCAAAGCCTTTTAATTTTAATGCCCTACTGCTATTTATGAAATAGCTTGAAGGTACATAGTTGTTTTCATGCTGAATCTCCCATTAGATGTAAGCTCTTGAAGGACAAAAACATTTCTTCCCCCTTTCTCTGAACCCTCAGTGCTGTGCTTAATGTAGACCTGGCACACAGTAGGTTATTTATTACCATATGTCAGAGGCTAGAACTGAATGTGACTCTGAGGCTGGCATTCTATCTGCCTATGCTGCCCAAGTGACTTCTCCATATTAATACAATCAGTATGTGTCAAAGGCTTACCATGAACTCTAGTTTTCCTGAGGACATCTCTCCATCCCATCATACAAGCATACTATTTTATTACACTTGTCCCTAAGAATTTTGTCAATAAACTGTAATTTAACTGTAGCATCATCATAATTGAATGAATGCCCACAATCACCTAGATATAACAATGATCCATAAAACTTAACGAACAATATTTTTATCATTTATTTTTAATATATAACATAATAGGTAATACAATAATAAGATAATACATATGATTTGTTATAATATGTAATAAATTACAATAAATATGTTTATCTAAGAGAAACAAGTTCTCACATTAGTTCTGTCTAAAAATCTATTGGACAATATTTTAAAATATATCTTTAATATTTGCTATATCATCATTCCAAATACTTATAATCTTCAAACTACCAGGAATAAGAAAATACTTTTATCCTCTTCTTCTTCTTTAAGTTATCCCTTCTGTGTGCAAAATGGAGATATAAGATAGCCATCCCAATCATTACTGCAAGAAAACTCACTTTGCTCCAGTCATCTGGACATTTCAAGAAATTTCCTAATGAATATTCTGGATAACTACCAATCAATTCATTTCGATTTTCATTCA
The DNA here is from genome assembly GCF_016433145.1 of Gracilinanus agilis. Lineage (NCBI taxonomy): Eukaryota > Metazoa > Chordata > Mammalia > Didelphimorphia > Didelphidae > Gracilinanus > Gracilinanus agilis. Next base: position 3,530 of record NW_025358172.1, on the reverse strand, counting down.
TGACACAGTCTTGGCATGAGATGCTATTAAAAAGAAGAGCTGTGTTCAGGGATTCATTATGTAACATCAAAACTGTGTTCTCTTAGGGGTGCCCTTAATGGTTTTCTTTTTTTTTCCTCTGGAGTTAGCTATGTGGAAATTGTTATAATCTTCTTAAAGCACTAATAACTAGAATGTTACATCTCAATTTGGTCTCCAGGAGTTCCTGGTTTAGAGAAACTTCAAGTGGCTAGATTTATTCCTGGACTTCCCTGGGGATTTTCTGACAGTTTTCTTCTAGGGTGTCACCAATCCAGAATGCATCACCTGGGATTGACTTAATTCTAATTCATATTCCTATGGTGGTAACTGCATAGTCTTTAGGCATTTGGACCAAGGGCAATGCAAAAAATGGCCACGAATCCCATAACCACCATGAGTTATTTCAACTCCAAAGTACTTAAGCAAACACTTGCTAGTAGCACTCTTGGACATTCCAGAAGAGAGACAGACAGACAGACAGACACAGAGAGAGATAGAGACAGAGAGAGACAGACAGACAGACACAGAGAGAGATACACACAAAGAGACATAGAGAGACACACAGAGAGAGAAACAGAGAGACAGAGAGAGAGAGACAGAGAGAGAGAGAGAGAGTTAAAAATTTGTTCTAACAACAGCACTTACTCCCTTTCATACGTCACAAAATATTCATGAAAAGAGGCAGTTCCATGTTGACAACAGGGACTTTTGAGGTATCGATTTCATAGGTTCACACCATTCATCTATTCATACTTGTCTGCTGTCTGATAAAGACCATTTGGTGCTTAGTTTTGAGTTAGTAGGCAATGAAGCACAGATTTGAGGATCAAAACGAATCATTCTTCAGGATATGACTTCTGTTTCCTTTGTTTTAACAAATGATATTCTAAGCAGATGTTTCTAATGACTGGTTTTCCAGGAGAATGACCAAATTTTACATTCTTTGGGAAATGATTGTGAACAAAATTAATACCATTTCCTATCATTAATATTAAGTATAATGAGATTTTCTTAAAATACTAAAATCCAGTTGTTACTATTTATACAGCTCATGAAATATTCATCTGTATCTTCTTTAACATTATTTTATTGCTCATTGGACTTCTAATGTTATATAGGTTCTCAATCTAATGGATTCATTCCTAGCCAATGTTCCTCAACTTTTGTGATGCTTTTATGTAGTCCTATAATGATATTAACTGCTTCTTTGAATTATACTTCTTTGTTTGGCATAGCCTACATCAGTGATAACATAGATTATTTCTCTTTTCCAAGAGTCATACTACAATGTTTTCAAAATCAATAAATATGAGCACTTAGCGGCACTTTGGTAACCATAGTGCTGTCTTCTTATTCAGACCTTTATTCTTTTATTCAGACACTCAATGTAAGTTGTTCACATCTAGCTTTTAAGAAATAGCCAGGTGAATTTTATGCTATTTTTATTCAGAAACACATCTAAAAGCATTTTTGTTCTTTGCATATCAAAATAGAATTGTTATGATTATTCTATCATAAAATAGACTTGATAACTTCTCCCAGCACCCTCTTCTGAATATCATAAAAGGGGAGTTAAGTTAATATGTAAAAAGCAAGTTAAGTAAAAACATACTCTGACTCTGAGTAATTTATAACTTAAAACAGATGATGCCTGATGCAAGAATCAATCGGACCTATAGCTGGCCGAAAGAGTGCATTCAGAATGTTAATTATTATAAGGCATAAAAAAATTAATTTCACTGAGTTTCTAGCCTAAAAAGCACTCCTTTTATTCTGCTGGAAATAATGATGTTTTTGTCTTTTTTAAAGGAACCAAAAACCCAAGAAATATTTATGAAGGTATCTTGGAGAAAAATTCCATAGAAAGCAAACTGTCATTTTGAATAGTTACTTTAGAAAAAAAAAAGTACAAAACAGCTATTCTACCCAAAAGAGAAAAATTTTCCAGTTCAACTGTCCCATTTATTTAATTGAAATAGAGTGTGTTGCAATAGCTTAGCCTTAGAGAATAAATAGTATATGGCAAAGTCAAAGTTTAAGTTTTGTTTAGTGAATGACTACAGGATTCGGAAAGACTCTGGATGCCCATTTAGTCCATTCCCCTATTCTTGGGCAGGACCCAAGAATATTCCATTAAAGGAAGATATGAATCTGTCATTGTCTTAAATAATAGCAGGAGAATTATATTTCCCAAGCTCCTTTACTTCATAGGCTAGTCCTAACTCTGCAAATATCATCCATGTGTTTAATGAAGAGAACTTGGACAGTCTTTGAAATTACATTATGACAAGGCCCTCCATGAGAAATTGTCTTTTGACGATTTATATTAAACTCCTTAAATCTTAGTCTACTAGCTGATGAAGTCTAGGCTTATAAGAATGAATGCATGCAAGCTTGTCACTGTATCAAAAAAAAAAAGAATCTAATGGTATCTTAAAAGTTAAAATGAAATTTGACATGTTAAATTACCACTCCAATAATCCATAATCAGAGCTGTACCTTCTGCAGGTTTCCAAAAGTTTATAAAAATTTCTAGTTAACTAAGAGTTGGTAGAAGGGGAAAAATAAATATAACATTAACATAAGATTATTTCCAGATCATAAACATAAATATGCAAACAGAGAATACAAAAAAGCATATTTTGCCTAGAATTCTAAAGTTCCCTACAAAATATATCATAAGAGTCTATGCATATATATGTATATATTAATGAAATATATTTACAATGGACTCATGTCTGTCAATAAGAAAATTCATATATTTAATTATAGAATGAAATTCCCATACCTAAAAGTACTATTTGCATCCTAAAACGCAGAGTATCTAACTTTAATGCTATGTAATATTTTATTTTGGGGGGTGGTGATAGAAAGGAGGAATAAGAATTTATAGAGTGCCTACTATATACGAGGGCAGAGTGCTGAGCCCTTTCCAATATTATCTTCACAAAAACCCTACAGACTAGATTCTATTATCATCTTCATTTTATAGTTAAGAGAATGAAGGCAAACAAGGCTAAATGACTTGCTCAGGGTCACACAGTGTCTGAAGCCAAATTAAAACTTAGATTCTCCTTACTCTGGGACCAGGACTCTATGTCAGTTGAGAGAGAGAGAGGAGAGAGAGGAGGGAGAGGAGAGAGAGAGAGAGAGAGAGAGAGAAAGAGAGAGAGAGAGAGAAGTAGGGTGCACTATTATCATTGTTAGCAAATAGAGTCCATCAAGTGAATTCATGAAATGAAATTGTCTATTTTCTATTAACAAATCATCTTCCTGTGGATTATTAACATGATTAATGACTAAAAAGTTTGACAGGGCTAATCAAGAAAATAATGTAAATGTTTTTTTACATTATGTTTCTTTAAGCTTAGAAAGAGCTTCTGTGAGAGTCTTCTGTTTATACTAAGGTCTTATATATATTATATTTATTTATATTTTATTTATATACTATATATATTTATATACTAAGGTATACATACCTTAGTATATGAATATAATATATAATATGA
>NW_025358171.1:0-1921 GCF_016433145.1 Gracilinanus agilis | reverse complement strand
ATGTAACACTTTACCAAAGATATAAGAATCCGAGTCATCCCTCAATTGGTAAGTAGTCAAAAGATATGACCAGATCGCTTTTAGATGAAGAACTAAAATCTATTTAGAATTATATGGAAAAAAAAACCCATTGATCATGATTGTAGAAATGCAAATCAAAACAACTTTGAGATATCATTTCACTCCGATGAGATTGGCTAAAAAGATAAAAAGACAAAACAACAAATTTTAGAAGGGAATGTGGAAAAATGGGGACACTAATTCACTGTTAATGGCCCTATGAACTGATCCAGCCATTTTGGAGAACAATCTGGAATTATGCTCCAAGACATATAAATCTTTTGACTCAGCAATACCACCATCAAGTTTATCTCCTAGGATGATCAGGGGAAAAGGAAAAGAACCTATATGTTCTAAAATATTTATAGCAGCAATCTTTGTGGTGGTAAAGAACTAAAAATAGAATGGATGCCATCCTTTTGGGCATGACTAAATAAATTATGGCATATGATTGTGATGGAATACTAATATGCCATAAGATGCTCAGGTTAATTTTGGAAAAAACATGGAAAGACCTACCTGAAATGATGAGGAGTGAAATGAATAGAATCAAGAAAACATGATATATAGCAACAGAAATATTATTTGAAAAATGACTTGTATGTGTCCACCTCCAAAGAAAGAACTGTTAAATAGAAATAAATAAGACATAGTTTCACATCTACATACATCTTTTGTCTGAATGATGCCTTCTCTAATGGATGGAAGAGAGAGTTAATAATAAATAGGGGCTAGCAAAAAAGAGAGTGTCCTCTTGGGGCCAACAGGTTAATGAGGAAAAGTCAGTGAGTCATGAGTGAGGTTAAGCATGGCTAATATTTCTCCTGAAACAATGAGCCAGGCCTGGGATTAAAAACTTAGGAGAAATGAACCTCAGGCCAGAGATTTCTTCAGGGTAGATGGCAGCTGTCAAGGAGGGGGAAAGTCCAGAGAGTGAGTCAATGTGAGACTCTTAGTACAAGATTAACACCGTGACAGAAGACCTGGGGAAAAAAATGGGGAAAAAACCATGATTTTCTATATTCCAATAGTCCCTAACAATTTTTGTTGGAACCCCTGTGAACAACTATAAAATGTTTTGTGAGCCCACAATGTAATTTTATATATTATCCAGAATTGTTTTTAGACTTATACATTAGAAACTCATAACAACTATATTTTTTCTTCAGAAACAAACCCATAATGCTTCAAAATGTATATACCTTTTGTCCCAAAAGAAAGACAGATTTCTATCTATATCTATGTGCATGTACTTGTAACATAATTGAGTGATTATTTACTGCCTAATGTACCTTTAAAGAATTTTTAGCTTAATTCCTTTGCCCCATTACTGTGAATCAAAGGATTCACAAACTACTTCAGAGGAAAGATTATATTGTAAAGGATTGAAACCTTAGCTAGAGTGAGAGTAGGTTTATAGAGTTGATATGGATAATGGAGTTGAGATGATTTGATTTTGTAGAGGCTGTCTTCACATCTGAGAATTCTCCAGATATATCTATATCTATAAGTAAGTATATGCATATATACATATAGATGCACATATATGTCATTAAGTAGTCAAGTACTTGCCAAATAGTTTTAGAAATAGGAGAAAGAAATATAATTTTGCCATAGACTAAAGGCCTGATGGGAAAATAAGATGTTTCTATAGACTTGCAGGAATTTTTTCACTTAGTGTCATGGACTGCTCCGGCAGTCTAGTGAAGCCTATAGATCCCTTCTCAGAATGTTTTTCAATTTATAAAATAAAATACCTAGGATACAAAGGAAATTGAATATATTAAAATACAAATATAGAGAAATATGACATTCTTTGGTTCGTTCCTTCCTTCCCTCCCTCCCTCCTTCCTTTCCTTCC
>NW_025358170.1:0-1741 GCF_016433145.1 Gracilinanus agilis | reverse complement strand
AGTCAAGACTTATTTACAATGGGTGTGGTCTTTTCAGGTCTACATCCCCAATCATGATCTCATCAACCCAAGAGTCCACTCAGTTGCTTTTCTTCTGTGTTTCTACTCCTGCACTTCTTCCTCTGAATGTGGATAGTGTTCCTTTCCATAAATTCCTCAGAATTATCTTGGGTCATTGCTAATACAGAAGTCTATTACATTCAATTTTACCATAATATGTCAGTCTCTGTGTACAATGTTCTTCTGGCTCTGCTCCTTTCACTCTGTATCAATTCCTGGAGGTCTTTCCAGTTCACATGGAATTCCTCTAGTTTATTATTCCTTTGAGCACAATAGTATTCCATCACCAACATATACCACAATTTGTTCAGCCATTCCCCAATTGAATGGCATACCCTTGCTTTACAGTTTTTTACTACCACAAAGAGAGCCGCTATAAATATTTTTGTGCAAGTCTGTTTATCTATGATCTCTTTGGGGTACAATCCCAGCAATGGTATGGCTGGATCAAAGGGCAGGCATTCTTTTATCACTCTTTGGGCATAGTTCCAAATTGCCCTCCTGAATGGTTGGATCAGTTCACAACTCCACCAGCAATGCATTAATGTCCCAATTTTGCCACATCCCCTCCAACATTCATTACTTTCCCCTGCTATCATTTTAGCCAATCTTGGAGCTTTCATTCTAATGGGGGAAGACAACCTATAAAGGGGAAATTGAAAAGTAGAGGGGGAGAAGGTACCTGGCCTGGGAGCATGGCAGAAAAAGTCCTGTGGAGGTGAGACAGTAGAGAGGACCATCAAAATTCTTCCTAAGCCTCAAAGAGGCAGCCTGGTCTACTCATAGGTAGAGTTGGTCTTGGGGTCAGTAAGAACTGGATTCAAGTCTTGCCTCTAAGATCCATTATCTGGGTGACCTTGGGCAAATCTCATTAGTACACTGAGGAGGTTGGACTAGTGGGTTCCAGCTGTGGAAAGCTCTGGTTTTCTCTTTTATATATGGGTTACTTTTCTCTGTGTACTTCTTTAGCATTTTAAGTGACTGTGATTTCTTTGGTGTGGGCATTCCTTCAAGCACTAATAATAATTAATAATAATAATAATGACAGCAATGACAATAAATAGCATTGCTATAGCACCTGAAGGTTTGTAAAAACACTTTTCAAATATTTCATTTGATCCTTTCAACAACCCTGGGAAGTAAGTTCTATTTTTATCCCCCCTTTAAGAGGAGGAGACTGAGGCAGACAGAAGGTTCAGTAATTTGCTCAAGGTCACATAGCTCAATAAATTTGACATCACAAGGGCTTTGTGACTAGTATTTTATCCACTGCACCACCTAGCGGCCACTGATGCAGATTGCTTCATGATGGTACGACTTGGCTGCCATGTTGGGAAAACTCTACCCAGCATCCACCCTGGTAATGCACTTCTCTGATGTTAACTTGGTTAGTCTTCAGGTGAGACATTTAACCTGCCTCTAGGTTATATTTTCCTGCTGGGGGTCTATGCTCCAATCACCTTTGAGAACAAGGTCACCTCCCTGACACAGTGAGTCATCAAGGAAGGAGTTGAATTCTCTGGACCAAGTATCAAAAATGGAAGTTAGTAAATGGGGAATATAAAAGTGTAGAACTTCAGAGATCCGTACCTCAGAGGATGCCCTTTAAAACGATTCCAACAAAAGGTCATCCAGCTTCTTCCCTCCTTCCCTCCTTCCTTCCTTCCTTCCTTCCTTCCTT
>NW_025358169.1:0-1510 GCF_016433145.1 Gracilinanus agilis | reverse complement strand
CTCTCTCTCTCTCTCTCTCTCTTTCTCTCTCTCCCCCCCTCTCTGTCAGTCTCTCTGTCCTTATCTCTTTCTCTCTTTTCCATCTTCTCTATTTCCATCTGTCCATCTTTTTGTTCCTCTCTCTTTCTCAATGCCCCTGCTTCTCTTTATGTCTTTATCTGTCTCTTACCCTCATTGGCTCCATAAAATCTAGACAGAATTTGCAATCCTCCAAATAAATCATGTGCATTTATGTACCTTTATACCTCCCACTACAATAATACCTTTCAATATACTCATTACCTTTCTTCATGCCACTTATCTTTAAGGACCAGCTCAAGTCTTGAAATCATGTTTCCTTCCTCAGTGACTTTACCATTAATAAATCTTAGTGGATTTAGTGATCAAGGCTTCCTGTAAGTTATAATTGTCCAGACTGCTCAATTGGTACATCAATCATTTAACATTTATTAAGCACCTACAGCATGTGCCAGGCACTATGCTAAATGCTGGCGATACAAAAGGAGGCAGTCCTTGTTCTCAAAGAGCTTACAATTTAATAGTGGAGGCAAAATGCAAACAGATATATGCAAAGCAAGGCAAGATATATACAAGATAAATAGGAAATAGTAGAAGAAGAGCATTACAATTAAGAGGGAATTCCTGTAGTAAAACTAAAATTTTAGTTAGGACTTAAAGGAAGTTAAGGAGGTCAGTAGTCAGAGTGCAGGAAGAAGAGTATTCCAGATGTGGGGGACAGTCAAAGAGATTCCCTGGGTGGGGGAAGAGATGGAGTGTCTTATTCATGTAGAATCCATTGTCAGTGAACCAAACAGTACCTTTCAGAGAGTACTTGTCAGGGAATAAGGTGCAAGAAGGACTCCATGACATGTTTAAACATCTAGCTTATGAGATCTTTGAGGACAAGGAACAGGTCTCTTTTTTATGTACATATGGCTTTTATTTTGCAGGGATCTTATGTATTAAGTACTCAATAATTAGATGTTTGATTTTTTTTACTAGAATCCCTTCACAGTATTGCTTAATACTGTCTTAAGGCAAAAATCAAAAGAAATACTTTAACTCATTTATGCAGAGTCCCACAGCAAATAAATGTCAAGGTCAAGGTCAAGAGGCCAAAACCCTGAGATTTTGTAGACTCGCTATTGATATTAATGTTTTAGATGTCAAAATATCAATACCAATCCACTAATTTTTGTATTTTATAATGTAAAAAAAACTGTGGAGAATTCTCTGCAATTATTGCACTAGTTCAGAAAACCATGTAAATAAAGATCTTTTCAAGTAGTTGTTATTATGATGAGAGCATTTTATATATATCCCTGCGAATTTTGCAGATGGTACTTTACTTAATCTTTAATGTCCTTAACTTCTCAGATGGACAAAGAAAATAGTACCAAGTAGTCATATACAACTATAGAAGAATGAGAGAAGAAACATACTTCTGGATGATGAGAAAAAGAGATTTTCTAAAACGCTCCTTCCTTCCTTCCTTCCTTCCTTCCTTCCT
>NW_025358168.1:0-1490 GCF_016433145.1 Gracilinanus agilis | reverse complement strand
CCTTCTATACAAGAAAAAAAATTGGACCTTATTTCCTCCAGCATATAACACAATATTCTGCATAAATTGGGTAATTAGTAAATGTTTGTTGAATTGTATTGAAGTAAAATGAATTGAATTGAATAGTACTACATGTGTACGTTATAGAAAGCTTTGGATTGCTTCCCATATATAAGATACATAGGAACAGATATATACTGGACACCAGTTCTATGATTTTAATGGTATGGGAACTCCCTCTACTGATGCATATTGGCATATTCTGTGATTGATACTCTCAGACTTCCCTGGGGCTTTTAGAGCTTAAATAATTGCCCCTACTCACAGGATTATTAACAGATCATAGATTTAGAGCTAGAAAGAAACTTAAGAGACCATAAAGTCCAACCCCCTTGTTTTATTGGAATGATTCAGAAAAAAAAAGATGCTGATGGGGACAGCTGGGTAGCTCAGTGGACTGAGAGCCAGGCCTAGACGCAAGAGGTCCCAGGTTCAAATCTGGCCTCAGACACTTCCCAGCTGTGTGACCCTGGGCAAGTCACTTGACTCCCATTGCCTAGCCCTTACCACTCTTCTGCCTTGGAGCAAATACACAGTATTGACTCCCAGACAGAAGGTAAGGGTTAAAAAAAAAGATACTGAGCTTCAAAGAGGTACACTGATAACTAATAAATGTCTGAGAAGAGATTTGAACTCAGATTTTCCTTACTCTGAGTGCAGTGTTCTGTCTACTATACCTTGCTGCCTCTCATCACTGAGCTGTTCCAGAGGTCATTTGAGATAATATATAGAATATCATTTGCAATCTTTAAAGTGCTATTTAAGTATTCTATACACTATACTATATCACCTATGTTCCCAGCCCAGACAAAAAGTGTGTTAGAGGGAGGTCTTGAACCCTGGTTTCACTGATTCCAAAATTATTATATTTAATACATATCTATGTATACCTATAAGTAACACATATATGTATAATACAGTGTTTATGTATATCTGGGAGGATACTTGTATATTTGTGTGTATATGTACATGTAACTATACCTTCACAAGGTAGGGCACAGCTAATTGGCACAGTGGATAGTGACAGGTGTCGATTCAGAAAAACCTGAATTCAAATCCAGCTTTAGACATTAGCTGTATGACCCTGGAAAAGTCATTTAACCTTTGCCTTTATTTCCACATCTGTAAAATAAGAATAATAATAATATTCACCTACCAAAGTTGTGGTGAGAATCAAATCAAATTATAATTGTAAAACACTTAGCACTATGCCTGGCACATAGGAAGAGTTAACTATTATTATATTATAATAAGTTATATTACACTATTATATTATATTAAATATTATGTTGCATTATTAATACTATGCTGTTATGTTGTCATGTCATACCCTGTTCTGTTCTGTCCTGTTCTGTCCTGTCTTGTCCTGTCCTGTCCCATCCCATTCCATTCTGTTCTGTTGTGTTCTGTCCTGTCCTGTCCCATTCTGT
>NW_025358167.1:0-2758 GCF_016433145.1 Gracilinanus agilis | reverse complement strand
CAGCCATCGGAGCGGCTGGAGCCGGGGCCGGGGCGGGGGACTGAGCCTGGCACAGTCAGACTCACCCGCGGGACGGCAGGCAGAGTTCGTGGGTGCGACGCCCTGAGGCGACCGGGGCTGCAGCGAGGTCCGGACTCCGCGCCTGCGCACGGAAGCCCCGTCCACCCAGGCCGCCGCCGCTGCCGAGTCTGCCAGTGGGGCGCCGCGGGGCCGCCGGGCGCTCTTGGGGGCGGGGCTCCAGCGCCCGCTCTCCTAGTAATTATTGGTTGTCATCTATGTCAGTCATAGGCATGAAGGTGTGGCCTGACAATAGGCTCCGCCTCCACCGATCAGATACCAGAGCGGAGTGGTGGGGAAGCTCTAGGCTTGGGTGGGAGATATGGAGGTGTTACCTGACTGCTCAAAGGACTTTCTGGACATCCCTCAGAGACAACCAAGGAGACCGCAGCTCTCTCTACTTTTGATGGCTACTGTTGGTTTTAATGTCAATGCCAAGGAAATTCTATCCCAGCTGACTGATTCATTCATTCATTCATCTGTCTATATGATGATATCGACTTTTTAAAAAACAGTTTAAGACTTCGTTCACTCTACCTGCAACAGCAACGTCTTTGTTTGTTTTTTGTTTTTGTTTTTTTAAACCCATGTACTTAGGTGTATTGTCTCATAGGTGGAAGATTGGTAAGGGTGGGCAATGGGGGTCAAGTGACTTGCCCAGGGTCACACAGCTGGGAAGTGGCTGAGGTCGGGTTTGAACCTAGGACCTCCTGTCTCTAGGGCTGGCTCTCACTCCACTGAGCTACCCAGCTGCCCCCAACAGCACGTCTTTGAACAAGCTCCAGGGAATTTGAACTTGTATGTCCTAAAAGCCATCTAACCTCCTGAAAGGTTCCCTCTGCCCGTTTGCCCAAAAGTCATCTATGACTTTTCTGTCTTTTCTGTGTTGGATGTAAGACTGTAAACTCCACAAAAAGCAGGGGTCATCTTTGTCAAAGTACATTTACTAAAACAAGAGACATCTTGATGAGGTAGACTGAAAGTCAGCCTCTCACTATCTCTGGACTGATAGACCCTAGCAAGCTGCTGAACCCTAAGCAAGTGGATTAACCTTTGGTTGCTCCCCCTCCCAGAGAGCTCTCAAAAACTCCTTTAGTTACAGATGAGTTGCCAGTCTGCATCACTGAGAGGAGTTTCCATGCCTACTTTTCCTGAAAAGAGCAGAAGATAATTTGGAAAGGTAAAGCCACTGCTAAATAATTTTCCACAAGTACTGTGTACAGGTAGAAATTTAATAATTTTGGGGGTTATGATAATACTTTCTTCTGTAATTTCTGTTCTGCACTGAAAAATTACTAGTGTGAGGAATACCACCTCTCCCCCTTTACCTTTACCTTCCATATCTGGGAGTCTTCTTAAAAATTTCTAAGATAATAATGAAGATTTTTTAAGATTGTACTTCATAGTCACACATAATAACTTCATAGCCACACAATTTATTCAAGTAATCTTGAATGTAAAACGAGAAAGCCATAGGAACCTATGGAAAATAGATGGGGTTCTGAAGGCAAGTATGATTAGTCTAACTGAAAGACACCATTACTTAGGAGTAAGGTATCCTAGTAGTAACTCACATAGTGCTTTATGAGGAGATAAACAAGCATTTATTAAGTACTTCAGTAGGAGGCACTGTTATCTTCTTGGTGAGGTTTACAAACCCTTTCTCGTCTATAACAACCTTGTGAGATAGATAGTACAAATATTCTCATTTAATAGAACTGGGAACTCAGGAAGGTTCCCTGAGAGAGCTGCATGGCTACTAAGTTGCAAAGCCAAGAACAGTCTTCATTTCTGATACTTAACCTGTCCATTTTTCCATTTCTACATAAAAACATAATTCTGGCTCTCTATAGAAAGGAATGAGATAATACATGAAACTCTGGGATCCTTGAAGAAAAGTTCATAAGAATTTTATTTGACATTTATTAAGTACCTATATTCAAAACAATGTGCTGAACACTGGGGATATAAAAGCCAAAAAACCCATCCCAGTCCCCAAGAGGTATACATTGTATTGGAGAGGATACAGTATATAGACAAGTAACTATAATTAATGATAAAATAAGGAGGGGAGAGTATATTAACAACTAGGGCAGAACCTGAACTGACATTTAAGGACAAGGACAATAAGGACTGAGAAACAGATAAAATAAGGTGCATGCCAGTCATAGGGTACATAGAGGTAGAATCAAAGTACCCAGTTTGGAAATAGTTGTAACTTAAGTTTGTTAAAATGGAGAGTATGAAATAAAAGTTTAGAACAGGGAAGGCCTTAAATACAAGCTTGAGTTTGTATTTTATCTTTGAGACCATGCAGAGTCACATACGGTTGGTTTTAGAGTAGGAGGGACATGATCAGACCTGAAACCAAAGAGTTCCATCAGAACCAAAAATTCTCATGGAAGGAACCTCAGATATCTAGTTCAATCTCTACTCATTGTACATATGAATTTGAGACCTGGAGAGATCAAATAATTCAAGGAAGTGAGGCAGAAATGGTCTTACTACTCCTGACCAATAGCAGCTGTGTGGTCCTGGAAAAGTAATTTAACCTCTCTGGATCTCAGTGTCATTTGTAAAATGAAGGAGTTTGACTAAATAATTTTCTAGTTCCCTTCTAATTCTAAAAGTGTCTGTCAAGAATGATCCCTTCTAGACTGCAGGAGAGGAAACATATAAGAAAAACAACTGCTTGAATGCA
>NW_025358166.1:0-6470 GCF_016433145.1 Gracilinanus agilis | reverse complement strand
TATATATACATATACATATATATAAGAAGGTTAATAAAGTGATATAAAAGTTGATTTTTATCCTGGCTTTGTTGTACTTTTAAAACTAATCAGCTCTATGACCCTATTAGTTAAAGAACATATTATTCATAAAATCAATAGGTAAAATTAACAGCACATACTGTGCTAAGTGCTTTACAAAATCTTATTTAATCTTCACAACAACCCTGGCATATAGGTGCTGTTATTATCCTTATTTTATGATTAAGGAAACCAAGACAAAGCAGTGTTTAGTGACTTGTCAATAGTCACATAGCTAGTAAGGGTTTGAGGTTGGATTTGAACTTGCCTTCCTGACTCGACCAAGGCTTTATCCACTATACCACCTCTTGGCTGACTATTTGCCATATATTTCTGGGTCTAAGCTTATCCATTCATATAATGAGAAAGGTAGACTAAATAATAAAGTCCCTTCCAGTTTTAATATTCTATGTTTATCTTTAGTTTCTCAAATGTAGAATTTAAAAAATTTCTTTTTTCATTAGTCTTCTTTTCTTCAGGAATAAGGATGCCTCAATATCTATCCTTGGACTATAACAGGTTAATGACAGACAAATTTGTTATGAGCTTAGAAATCATAAATCGAATCTTCCTCATCGCTTTTTTCCTAATATCCATAAATGAAAGGTGTCAAAAACATTACACTCACTGATTGGATATTCATTGAATGCCATGGCTAAGTTATATATGGCTTAGGTAGAAATATCTATTAAATCTATTTGGGGTATAGATGTAGATAAAGCTATTCAATTTTTGCTTTCATACAATATGGATGCCACATTAATATTTATCTATAAATAATCCATTGCTATTATTTTTACAGGTTCCCAAAGCAATATAGAGCATTAGAAAGACAGGTGTGGATGACACGAGCCTCATTGACTTTCAAGATAGCACAAACTGGATAATAATCCTTCATCTTGTGATGTGACCAGACTTGGCAATGCCAAGAACACCACCTTGATCAACATTAATAGATGCAGCTGCAGTCCTTATGAGAGGATGTAGAGGGTCTGAGAGGAATGGGGAGTAAAGGAGAATCTGGGAGTTACTTAATTAAAAGGAAAACAGGTGGGGGAGTTAAAAAAAGGAAAAAAGAAAAGAATTTGGGCTCTCCTCTCCCACAATATTGTCAACAACAACAACAAAACCTTATTGTGCTGAGATTTGGAAAGAACATTAAAATAACAACAGTAATAAATCTGTAAATTTGTTTAATTTTATATAGCCTCTAGTACCAGGTTTCAACTACCCGCAGGCCTTCAAAGTTTTTTCCCATGGGCTTCCTCTGATTATATGCCTACCCATTAATTTCCCTAAAGAAACCTTCACCCTGCAGTCTTAGTCCCTTGATTGATGAATCAATCCCTCCCCAGTGGATCATTCCTTCTCTCCTGCCCAGTCCACATATTTTATATGTATTATTTACTCCCATTACTAAGCAAGCTCTTTGGGGGTAGGAACTATCTTGTCTGCATAATAATGCATTCCAGTAATTTAGCACAATTCCAGGCACATGGTCATCTTTAATAAATATTTCTTTTGACAGCTAAAACATCAGATAATAAGATGCAATTTAATAAAAGTAAGCTCTTACATATGGGCTTACTCAGCTCAGATACCAGATAGATTAGGTATGGGTTGCTAGAGGTTTATCTGAAAAAGATCTGGGAATTTTAAAGAATTGCAAAGATAAATGAATTAGCAGTGTGATAAGGTAGCTAAAAAATCAAATGTAAGAGACAAAGCCTTTAGAAAGGAGAAAGAAGTCATTCTGCAATATTCTCTATTAATCAGACCACATCTGGAGTTCTTTGCTCGATTATAGGTGCCACATTTTAAGGAAGATACTGAGAAACTAGAGTGACCAAAAAAGTCAGCCAGAGTTGCCTCAAGTATCAAGATCATGCTCTATGTAGTTTTTGTTCATCCATCATTTCAAAGAGGACCAATGGCACTACAGGTGATGTCTTGACTTGCACCCGAATTGGATTTAAGTGTGATGGAATTAGTTGCACAGTTGTCAGCCTTGGTATGTCTTCCAGAGTTGTCAATGTCTAGTAGCAAGACAAAAGTCAAGATGACTGGAAATATACCATATGAGATCACTTGAAGGAATTGTAGACATATACTTTAAAAAAGAGCAAATTTCCACCAGAGAGATGAAAGATTTTTTCCAGGTTTGAAGGGCTATTAGTAGAGAAGAGGGACTAGACTTCCTCTTTCCCCAGATATCAAAAGTAGGAGTATGAACAGAAGATGCAGAAAGAAAAATTTTGCCTTGAGATGAAGAAAAATTCTCTAGCAATAGAAATATTTAAAGTGGAAGAGGTTGTCCTGGAAGGTGGCGAGTTCCCACTCATGAAACATCTTTAAGAAAAGGCTGTGTATCTTGACAGGATTGTTGGTGGCGTTTTCAGATAGAGATTGGAACAGAGAGTTGCTCAGCTCTTGTAATTCTGACATTCTGTGATTCTGTAACCTTTCTAAATAGCTTCACTTCAGACATTGTTTCAACATTATTTTCAGTAACTTACTAAAGAAATACCCATAGATCTTTCCAAATTCCTCTTGATAAACATCCATACCCAAATAGTTTTGATTCATGATTTTGAGTCAACTGGAAGAATGGCTGCCTGTGGAGTGCCTGATGCTTTGTCCTATTCAACATTCTCATAGGTCCTAAATGAGGCTTAGAAGGCATGCTTTCTGAATTTGCTGGTGGAGGAAAGCTGAGAGTGAGAACTAGCACATTGGGTGCTGGAATCAATAGTCTAAATGATACCAGAAGGCTGAATAAATGGGCCAAGACCAACAAGTAGAATTTAACAAGGAGAAATGTGGAATCCACGTTCAAGGTTTTTCTATAAATCAGTTTTTTTGCTTTATAGATTGAGTATAGAGAAGACCTGTTGTTTTTTAAACCCTTACCTTCCACCTTAGAATTAATACTATGCATTGGTTCAAGGCAGAAGAATGGTAAAGGCTAGGCAATGGGGGTTAAGTGACTTTCCCAGCATCACACAGCTAGAAAGTGTCTGAGGTTGGATTTGAACCTAGGACCTTCCATCTCTAGACCTGGCTCTCAATACACTGAGCTTCCCAGCTGCCCCCCAAGAAGACCTGTTTTGGCTAAAATTTATGTGAAAAAAACCTGGGGCTTCTCATTAACAATAAATTCAATATAAGCTAATTGTGTAACATGGTAGCTAACAAAGTAATCTTAGGTTACAACAATAGATGAATAGTATTGGGATCAAGAGAGGTCTTATTCACCCAGTAAAAAACCAAACCAAAAAACAAAACAAAACAAAAACAGTGGAATTGCTCATTGGCTATGGGATGGGGGTGGGAGGAGGGGAGAGAAAGAATATGAAGCATTTAACCATGGAAAAATATTCTAAAGTAATTAATTAAATAAATAAAATTTAAAATTAATAAAAGAGAGGCCTTACTGCAGTCTCTACTGGTCTGAAAACATATATAGGTCTTTGTATTATGGTTGAGGCACCATATTTTTAGAGAAACATTGGCATACTCAAATGTGGATGCTAATATCCAAATCATGGTGGGAGGAGGGGTGGTTTTGAAAAAGCTGGAGCTCTATAGCCTGGAAAAGAGAAGCCTAAAGGGTGTCTTGATAGCTGTCATCAGATATCTGAAATTCTGTTATAGAGAAAACATAAACTTGTTCTGTGTACCTCCAAAGATCATTGTTGTCATTCAATCATTTTTGTTGTGTGTGACACTTTGTGACTCCATTTGGGGTTTTCTTGGCAAAAGATAATAGAGTGGTTTGCCATTTCCTTCTCCAGTTCATTTTACAGATGAGGAAACTGAGGCAAACAGGGTTAAGTCACTTACCCAGCTAATAAGTGTCTTAGGCTGAATTTAAACCCAGGTCTTCCTGACTCCAGGCCCCATGCTCCATCTACTGCACCACCTAGCTGTCCCTTCCACAGTCATAACTTTGACCAATAAATAGAAGTATGGGAAATAGATTCTGGTTTATCCATGGTCTAGCTCTCTTCCTATACTTCCCTTTCCCAGGATCACATAGATCCTGGAGGGCTGACTCCAGAGGGATCAAGTTTCCTCTGTATGACTCTTAACCCCACCTTGGAGTAGACCTCTAGGGAAATCTAACAAAAGCTAGATATGATTCTTATCTATGTTTCTCCCCATGTGAGGAACAGGATACCTAGTACTCACACTGAAACTTAATGCACAATATGATTATCATGTATGGGTCAGTCTTTATTAATTCCAGCAGAGAAAATACATAAAATGTAAGGAATCATAGGGACTTAGGAACAATTACAGAAAGAAAAGCATTTAATTAGTACATCCATCTACTATAAGAAGCTAAGATGTTTGATAAGTCCTTAATAAACATTTCCCATTCTCCTTCCACATGCACTATTGACGCAACTCACAATAGTAATATTATAGTATTTTGGAGGGTCTAAATCTCCTGGTATCCTGTGATATAACTTTAGTACTCCAGAGCCAAAGCAGATCTGATCCTATTGCATAATATTGAAGAATTTTCTTTAGGAAGAACCTCAAATTCAAGAACTCTCAATCTCATGGGAACTAGAAAACCTGAGAAATCTGTAATTTAGCCTTACTTATGAAGTAATCACCAAGGCTAGAAATTTCTATTTTTAGGATGGCTCTTCTCTTACATATCCTCAGAAAAAGGAAACAGAAAGGAAGAAGAAGGTTATCAGGAACTCCAAGTCTAAGAATTTCTATCTCAAATCATGAGGGCAAGCATAGGGAGCTCACTGTGTAGGTCTCCTGACAATGGTCATTTTCTGCTCTTGAGCTAGAAGAAGAAAAAATATCTTTCTTTGTCCTCCTTACTTCACTCTAACCTGGAGATCCAAAAGAGAAAATATGAGGAAAAGGAAAGACAAGACATGCCCCAGTTCACTCTTTACAGAATTGGGCTAGGGCGAGTTCTCTGATATAATTTCATCCTCCCTGATGCTTAATCATCAATCATCCTGGAGGCAGCTCCAGTCAGTGAGGATCATTCAAGGGAGTTCTTCTCAGTAAAATTGAGAAACCCAATGGAAGTGTCCTTCAGAAAAAGATCTATCCCCTAATCTAATACAATTAATATTCACTCATTGACTTGGGAACTCCCTTAAACAACCCTCCTATAGATTCAATATAAGAACATTTATGTCATTAGAAGTCTTCAACAATTGAATAAATATTCATGAAAAGAATTGAACTCCCTATTACAAAAAATGATAGAACATAGTGTAAATGATCATCTTATAGGGACGTTTTAGAAGATGTTATTGCATTAGGCAAGGGTAGGACTAAATGTCTTCCAAGGTCCTATCCAGATCTAAAAGAGCTTTCATTTGTTTTGACCCTTGCAGTGTTCAAGCATTCTCTTATCCATTTTCATTTGATCCTGATCAGCAACCCTTTATCTACCCCTGAGGTAGTCAGGGTAAAAGATATTATAACCATTTTATAGATGAGATTTAAAAAGATTTACTTACTTGAGAACTAGGCTAGCTAATAGCAAAATCAAGACTATATTATAGGTCTGTATTGGTGAACCTATGGCATGGTTACATAGGGGGCTGCTCCCTTCCCTCTCTCAACTAGCACCTGAGGACATTTCTCTCATCACCTGCCCACCTGCCTAGCAACCCAATGGGAGCACTTCCTCCTTCCCTCACATGTAGCATGAGGGTCACAGTTTGGGCACTTGGTCTCCAAAAGGTTCACCATCACTGGTATAGGTCTCCTGATACCTACCTCAGTAAGCTTTCCATTGAATCACACTACTTCTTTAGGATGCTAGGATTCTATCAGACATCCTGAAATAACTTTTTTTTGGCACCTAGTTTATCATACTTTATTTCTTTTTACTTACTCTGCTTTTGCTAATCAGACTAGATTCTATCAGTGGCAAGAAATAGAGCAAGGTAGGAAAAAATCCCCACAGGAATAGTTCTCTAGTTAGCATGTCTATCATGCAAATCACTTGGCCCTTGTAACACCTCTTATGACATTAAATTCTATATTCTTAAACTCCTGAGGGAGTTGATATTGTTATTCACAGCAGGGAAATAAGATGGGGGAAAAAACTTTCAATACTTTAAGACTCAATTGGACCAACCTGAGCCAAAATTGTGAGCTAAATGTTACTTTTAGTTTCCCCTACCCCATTCTCTAACTTTTAGTCCTTTTGTCCCCAAACCACCTTGGGTCATTTGAACACTATTTCAGCCTTTTTCTTCCTCAGTGAATTCATATTCCCAATTTTTCCTCTAATTTTCCCATATCCTTCCAATAACATTCTACCCACAAGGTTTAGTCTCCTGGACACTGTTTCATTGTCCACATGATTCTCAACATTCTTCTTACCACCACCAAAGTGAATATATATATATATATAT
>NW_025358165.1:0-5003 GCF_016433145.1 Gracilinanus agilis | reverse complement strand
CTCTCTCTCTCTCCCTCTCTCTCTCTCTCCCTCTCTCTCCCTGTCTCTCCATCTCTTTATCTCTCGGTCTCTCTCTCTTTGTCTCCCTCTGTCTCCCTGTCTCTGTCTCTCTGTGTGTTTCTCTCTCTTTGTCTCTGTCTCTCTCTCTGGTCTGTCTGTCTGTCTTCCTCCATCCCTTCAATCTCTCTCTTAACTACTAGCTACTTTCCAACAGCCTATATGTTCAGATTTCCTCCTTTTAAACAAAAACTTTACTTGGTCTGCCATCATCCAAAGCTATAACCCTACATATATTTATATGACTTTTCCATTTCATTGCCTTGTTCCTTGAAAGAATTTCCCACAACAAATGCCTCTATTTCCTCCCCACCTACTCACTTCCCAGATCCTGGAAATCAGACTTCCAACTTCACCAGGCTATTTACATTGCCCCCAACAAGTTTAGCAATGATCTTCTAAATTTAATGATCTTTTCTTAGTCCTCTTCCTATTTGAATTCTCACCAGTCTTAAATGATGTTGATCATCCTATATACTTTCTCCTTTAGTGACTGTTACTTTTTAAGGAAACCCCTTGATGTATCTACAGAGGGAGACTCATGGTTAAGAGAGCAATTAGTCTCAGAGATTTTCCCTTGTCGCTTCTGTTATATGTATCCTGGTGTTATGAGGGCTGAAGCTGAGTGAGTGTGGAAGATTCCTAAGTGTAACACACAAGTTGTGGTAGTGAAACACAAAGGACTCCACAGGAATATTTGTAGTGAATCTGCTGCACCCAACTTCAGTATAACAGTGGCCCAGGATAGATAGTCAAGTGAAGAATATGTGGTTAAGAATACACAGCTACTTCTGTCTGTCCCGGCTCAATATGGATAACGCTGCTTGACTACAATTCAAACCTTTCTACAGTTGAAATAAATCTCCTCTTCCCTCAAATACCCAAAGATATATTCACTAATATCTAGGGTAATGATGATATTCACTTTAGGTGAGTATAAAGATTTAATAATAACAGGCTTGGGGAGGGAAGCAGGGAAATGATGGGAAAGAGGGGTTTAGGAGATCCTTGGCCTAAGCTATTGATGACAAAGATGGTATATGAATTGAAGGCAATCAGGGTATTCAGCTTGTCAGTGTCCAATGGTTAGTTTGCCCGTCACCAGCCTGGCAGAGCCAGACTGCTTCAACCTGAATCAGGTTATTGGATAGTAAACGATGTTGCTTCTTGATGAGTGAATTAGATTCAGGATGTTCAGTATAAGATAACAAAGGATTTGAGACTATGGAAGTGATCAGTGCTGGTTGCTGGTATCTTAAGTTGACCTTTGGCCAACCCAAGCCCAACCAAGACCTCCCACCAATCCCTCTCTCAAAATTGAGATATCTGTCTCAGTTCAAATCCTCCTTTTATACTCTCCCATCAACTGAATTTGCACCTGCTAGCCTCTGCCAAGCTCAGCTCATTCCAAGTTCTAAACAGCTAGCTGTCAGTCATTTTGCTTTTCATATTGCATTGCAAAATGTCATTACACTTCCCCTTTTTCACTTAGCTTAGAATGCTTTAAAAATAAGTTTCTCTTTACCTGGAGACAAAAACTATTAAAAATTAGAAATAAGAAATTTCAGAAGATTAAATAATGCTATTTTGTCAGGCAGCAACTAGACAAGACTCCAACTGAGTATGATTATATTGATGTCAAAGAAACAGAACTGTTCATTTGTAATTGGTCCACCATGAGTACATGCCTGGAACCCTGGATTCCTCTCCACTTGGTTTCCCCAGTGCCTTTGTGGCTTCCTCCCATGATCTTTCAGTCTCTCCTTCCAGCTGGGAAAAAATCTTCTCATCAGACTGCTTGCTGATCAGTAATTGTATCAATATCCTTTGCTTAATTATCACTCCATACCCCAAGGTTCTGTCCTTGCCTTTTTTCTTTTCTCTCTTTTGATCTCATTGATTGCCACAGGTTAAATCATTATCTTAATCCAGCTGACTCCCAAATATATATAGTGCATATGTGAGTGTGTATATGTATATCTATTAAATGAGATTTATATGGCATTTTAGTTTTGCAAAATGGTTTGCATCCATTCGCTAAATTGATCTTCCAAATATCCCTATAAATTAAGTGCTATAGATATGACTATCTCTATAGATAAGGAAACTGAGACTCAAAGAGTAATAAGTTGACTGTGGCTTTACATACTTACATACAGTATAAGTTATATGTATGCTTGTATGTATATATATATATATGTATTTATATGCATCTATATGTTGTCCCAGAAATCTTAATTTAATTGTAATCAATTAAAGCAAAATAATAATTATTATTTATACAAAATTTACTATGTTCCAGGCTCTATGCTAAGCACTTTACAAATATCTCATTTAAATCTTAAAAACCTCAAACTATTTAAAAAATTTTTTAATTTAATTTCTTTTTTGTGACATTCTAAGTTTCAAACTTTCTCCATCTCTCTCTTCCCCTACTCTGCACTAGAGAAGGCCACCATTTGACAAAGATACATATATATGTAAAACCATACAATGCATTCTTCTATCTAGTAGTTATTTTTCTGGAAATGGACAATCCCAATTATTTTTTAAACAATATTGCTGCTGCTATATACAATGTTTTCTGGGTTCTGCTCATTTCATTCATTATTTCATGCAAGTCTTTTCATGTTTTTCTAAAATCAACCTGCTCATTATTTTTGACAGCATAATAGTTCCATCACATAAACTCTGTTAAAAGACTAAAACTACATGAAGCCTTTTTAATGTGGCATTGAAAGCCCTCCAAAATCTGACTCCAACCTTCCTTTCCAGCCTTATTTTATATTACTTCCTTTCATATATTCTAGGTTTTAGCCAAGCTGGCATACTAGCTCTTCCTTGAACTCAGCATTCCAGCTTCCATCTTTCTGTTTTGCCTGGAATGTACTTCCTCCTCCCCCTGACGCTCAGAGCCTTTATCTTCCTTTAAAACTCAGGTGCCACCTTCTCTAGGAAGCCTTCCCCAATTCCTGCCCACCACATACCTGGCTTTTACTGCTTTCTCCACACATTGCCTTGTATTAACTGTACATACGTTGTGTTCTCCTAGTAGACTGTAAGCACCTAAATGGCAGGAATTGTGTTCTTGTTCCTTTGCAAGCCTATCACATTGTCATGCACATGATAAATGCTTAATAATTCTCCTTCTGAATTGAATCAAATTTTAGGAGCATCACTTTAAAGCAAGGAGGACAGAGATCACCTAATCTAACTCTCATTAAAGATGATGAAACT
Organism: Gracilinanus agilis; assembly: GCF_016433145.1. NCBI lineage: Eukaryota > Metazoa > Chordata > Mammalia > Didelphimorphia > Didelphidae > Gracilinanus > Gracilinanus agilis. The sequence continues at coordinate 1,709 of NW_025358165.1, read as the reverse complement.
GAGGAGCTTTCCCAGTATCACCCAGTTAGTAAATAGTCAAGCCAGGATTTGAATCCAAACCTGTGATTCCAAATTTAAACCTTTTCCTAAAACCAAGCCATTCCAATAACAAATTGAATCAACTAGGGACTGAACCCATGACCTTGACATTATTGTTAACATGCTCTAATCATTTCATCTAAGTGGCCTTAATCCAAACTTGAGCCCTAGACCTGCCCCCATTTCCTTCTTTCCTTCAAATGTAATACACCAATTCCTCAATGTATAAATGATTAAGACTTAGAACACTAAATCTACTTGACATTAGAGATCAAGAATGGAGTATATTCCTAACTTTCTTTCCTCTTCCTACTACCAGGCTCCCTCCTTCCACGGACCCAATCACCAACACACAGACAAAGAAAAACAAATTGCTGCTGCAAATATTCACTGCCTTCCTCCCTAAAAAACAAGATCCCCCTTATCTTGGGTCTGTCACCACCTTTTCTCAAAGGGTCCATCTGCTGACAATCATATTGTTTCTGTTCTAAAAGTGAAAAGTCACCTCATCCTTTGGGTTTATGTTATACTTCTGTAATGAGACAATTTGAGAGTATTGTTTGCTCTAGTGTTAGTCACTCTGACAAAAGATCAGTGGCAAAAGTTTGGATTCTTTGCCCAGAACATCGTTACAAAGTTTAGTCTAAAGTCTAAAAATGAATTTTGGTTTAAACATCTCCTTGCTCTCCTACAAGGCCACAGATTTCCACAAAGCCATCTGTGGTGTCCCCCTTCACCCTCAAGAGTCAAAATGCTGCCTTCCATTCCCTCCCTTTCCTTACCAATGGGCAATAACCTCTTTCTTTCCCCACCACTAGCCTCCTTATGATAATCAAATTGCCTCTCTTCTCCCCACTAAGCAATGAGTTTGGATAGAAGGAATGGAATTCTTGACTGTCCAATTTCCGGTAAGGGTGGCTATTCTACCTATCTACATCAGGAAGATACTTAGAACAATATTCCCAGCAAAAATACGCATTTTGGGGGATATGATTGGGGATGTAGACTCTAAAAATCACCCTAGTGCAAATATTAATAATATGGAAATAGGTCTTGATCAATAGCACATGTAAAATCTAGTTGACTTGCGTGTTGGCTATGGGAGAGGGGGTGAAAGGAGGGGAGGGAAAGAACATGAATCATGTAACCATGGAAAAATTCTTTTAATTAATCAATTAAATTTTTTTTAATCCCCATCTTTCCCTGAAAAGACTACTCTACCAAGAACTCAATCTTCTTGGCCTTTTTTAAACCTTACCATTGCTAGAACTATGGACTATAATACCTTTTCCTTCATGTCACTTTCCAGATCAAAAACTCACAATAACTTCCCAAGATTAAGGACAAAGTCCTTGGACTGACATTTAAGGAAGTTCTTAATCTAGTCTAGTTCTTAACCCATTACAGGTATTTGTGAGGAAGTCTATAGAGACTGAATCCTTTGCATATTATCTGAAGCTTTGGGGTTGTCTAGGGTTAAGTGATTAGATTGCTTAGAAAATGATCTTGCTGGGCCGGTCAAGTGTCTCATTGGGTGGAGAGCCAGGCCTGAAAACAGGGCATCCTGGGTTCAAAACTGATCTGACACTTAACTTTGACTGCCTAGTCTTTACTGCTTTTCTGCTTTAGAACTGATACTTAGCATCAATTCTAAGATAGATAGTTGGGGG
>NW_025358164.1:0-9793 GCF_016433145.1 Gracilinanus agilis | reverse complement strand
ACATATGGTAGGATTTTGGTTTCTAATCCACTCTGCTATTTGCTTCCGTTTTATGAGCGAGTTCATCCCATTCACATTCAGAGTTATAATCATCAGTTGTGCATTTGCTGACATTTTTGTATCCTCCCCTATTCCTACCCCCTTTTTCTTATACTATTTCCTTTTAAACCAGTGGTTTGCTATTAAGCCAATATCCCTCATCCCCTCCCTTGATTAACTTCACTTTCTACCCCTCCCTTATTATTCCCCTCTTTTTATTTTTAAAGGCCTAATGAATTCCCTCCCCCTTCTTCTCCCCTCCCTTTTTTGACCTCCCCACTCCCCTTCTCTCCTTGGTTTTGGTTTATCCCTTCTGACTTTCTCAGAAGGGTTAGATAAGAGTTTTATGTCCCAATGGATAGTATAGCTACTCTTCCCTCTCCAGGTTGATTACACTGAGAGTAAGGTTTGATTATTACCTCTTAATGATCTCTTCCTCTCCTTCTTATAATAGTATTTGTCCCCTCTCCTTCCCATGCCCTCTTTGTGTGTAATAGAATATCCTATTTTTCTTATTCACTCAAGTTTCTCTTGGTGTCCCCTTCTATTCACCCCCACTTTCCCATCCCCCATGTCATCTTAGATTATTTAGTGTTCCACCCTCACCCTGTGAATTATTCTTCTGATTACTATAATAGTGAATACTATAATAGTGAATAGAGTTCACTACAGAGAATTATACATAACATTTCTCTACATAGGAATACAGATAATTAGATCTCACTGAGGCCCTTAAAAAGGCAAATTTAAAAATTATAAGTTTTCTTTAATTCCTCTCTGTATCTTATTTACCTTTTCAAGTTTCTCTCGATTTTTGTGGTTGGATATCAAACTTTCCATTTAGCCCTGGTCTTTTCTGTGCAAATACCTGGAATTCTTCAATTTTGTTGAATGCCCATACTTTCCCCTGGAAATATATAGTCAGTTTTTTTTTTTTTAATTTTTTTAAATTTTTTTTTAAAACCCTTACCTTCTGTCTTAGAGTCAATACTGTGTATTGGCTCCAAGGCAGAAGAGTGGTAAGGGTAGGCAATGGGGGTCAAGTGACTTGCCCAGGGTCACACAGCTGGGAAGTGTCTGAGGCCAGATTTGAACCTAGGACCTCCCGTCTCTAGGCCTGGCTCTCAATCCACTGAGCTACTATATAGTCAGTTTTGATGGGTAGTTGATCCATGGTTGCAGGCCCAGCTCTCTTGCCTTTCTGAATATCGTATTCCAAGCCTTGTGATCTTTTAGCGTGGAGGCTGCCAGATCCTGTGTGATCCTGATTGGTGCTCCTTGATATTTGAATTTTCTCTTTCTGGCTTCTTGTAAGATTTTTTTCTTTTGCTTGGAAACTCTTGAATTTGGCAATTATGTTCCTGGGCGTTTTCTTATCTGGATCGAATGTCGCGGGTGTTCTATGGATCCTTTCAATGTCTATATTGCCCTCTTGTTGTAGGACTTCAGGGCAATTTTGCTGAAAAATTTCTGTTAGTATGGAGTCCAGGTTTCTAATAATTTCTGGTTTTTCTGGAAGACCAATGATTCTCAAGTTGTCTCTTCTAGACTGGTTTTCTTGGTCTGTCACTCTCTCATTGAGATATTTCATGTTTCCTTCTATTTTTTCAGTCTTTTGACTTTGTTTTATTTGTTCTTGTTGTCTTGAGAGATCATTAGCTTCTAATTGCTCAATTCTAGCCTTTATGGATTGTTTTTCGGCAATAATCTTCTGGTTTTCGGCTATAATCTTCTGGTATTCCTTTTCAATCTGGTCATTTCTGGTGTTCAGTTTGCTTATCAGTTCATTTGGTTTCTGAGCCTCACTTTCCAATTGCAAGATTCTACCTTTTAAACTGTTATTTTATTGCCAGATCTCTTCCATTTTCCTCAAAATCTCAGTTTTGAAATCTTCCATAGCTTGTGAGGAGTTTTCCTTATTTGAGGAGGGTCTGGATGCTTGTTTATTCTCCTCCTCTGTTTGCTTGGTTGTCTGGATTTTCTCTGTGTAAAAGTTGTCGAGTGTTAAAGACTTCTTTTTCTTGTTGTTAATCTTTCTCTTCTGAACTTCCTGAGACTGGGTAGCCATTGTTGGCCCAGCAGCTTCTCAGGTTTATCCTCGCGCTCAGGGTCTGTCCACAGTCTTTTGGCTCCTGAGGTCTGAGTTCTGGTTTTTTCCAAGGTCAAGCCCCCTGGTGGACCCCCTTGCTTGATCCTCTGTGGGAGGTTCCTTTACAAGTCTCAGGTCGCTGCTTCCACAGTCGTATACCCATCTGCACTGGTTCCCCACTCAGGGTTTCAGAGCCTTAGCTCCTGGCTGTGTCTGCCTCCACCCGCGCCTCCAACCGCGTCTGCACTCTGCTCCCCTGCTCTGTATCCTGCGCCCGCGCTCTGCGTCCTGCTCCTGTGCTCAGAGTTTGTGTGCGTTCTTTAGCTTTTTGGGGTCCTAAATCTTGCTGCTCTCAGGAACAGGCCCTGGAGCTGCCAATGACTCAATGGGTGCCCCAAACTTGCTCTATTTCTTTTTAGCTGGCTTTGGCGTTATAGGTGATGTGTGTGGAGGGGGTGGGGGTGGGGTGGTTGCTCAGCCCACGATTTAGTGAGAGCTGTTTCACCCCTTTATAGCATGGAAATGCCCCAATTCCACGTACCTTCCACACTGTGCCGTGTTGTGGGGTTCCTCCATTTGTATGGACTTGTTTTTATGTCCCCTTGAGGAGTTTTGTGTGTTTCGGTCAGGAGAGGTTAAGAGCTGCTTCTTACTCTGCCGCCATCTTAACCCAGAACCCCTAGATCTTCAATTTTTTTAAAGTTACCTGTGAAGCAGATTACACAGTGGGATGCTTGAAGACTAGTTGTTGTCTCATGTGAACTCACCACATCTAGACTCTGGATTAGAATGAGGCCAAGAAGTTAGGCAAGTAAATAAAGAAACCAAGTTTTAGTTTAAGGTAGACTGAGCCTTGTAACTAGCTAATACACCTGAGTTGAACAATCCATTTTGATGTAAATTAACATATCAAGTGTTATATGGGTCTTCCAAAGGCCATTTAATTATCTAGGACAGTGATGGGCAAACTTTTCAAAGAGGGGCCAAAGGAAAGGAAATGCTCCTCTGTCAGTCTGTTTCTAAGACAAATCTTTCAAAGTTTCATTGTATTGTATCCTACTCATTGTATTCATCAGATTAGGAATAATGTTGCATGCAGCTTGATAGAACATTTCAGGGGACCACATCTGGCCTGTGGGCTGTAGTTTGCCCATCACTGATCTAGGAGGATGAATGAAGAAAACAAAAGATCATTGAATGCCAGCTGGAACACTGGAGAAGAATATTTGAAAGCTCTTCAGGGAGATTCTTTGTTGTTTGTTTTGTTTTGGGTAATATAGAAAGCCTATGGAAATTTATAGGGCTTCAAAGGTCATAAAGATATCAAGAGATCTGAAGATATTTCATCTTGATGAAATTCCACTGGAGAAATCATTATGGGTCAGATAGAGAGATGTCTTAAAATCTGCAACCTAGAAATGGTGGATCCATTGGGGCTGAGAAACCTCACTCTCATGCCAAATCCAGTATATCTCAGGTTTGAGAAGTCAGATATATCCACCTCATTTTATGGTTGGGAGAGATGAGAAGGGAATTAAGGTAGCTAGGTGGCACAGTGGAGAGAGTATTGTCCTGGAATCAGGAATACTCCTATTCCCAAGTTCAAATCCAAACCTACACAATTATTTAATTGATCATGTGTCATTGGGTAAGTCACTTAACCCTGTTTGCCTCAGTTTCTTCTACTGTAAAATGAGCTGGAGAAGAAAATTGTAAATTACTCTGGAATCTTTGCCAAGAAAACTCCAAATGAGGTCATGAAGAATCAGACAAAACTGCAAATGAATGAACAACAAAAGAACCTGAGTTTGTTCACTACAAAGAATGCCAAGATTAGAAGAGAATTGGGGAAATGAGATAATTAAGTTCAAGTCATGGTTCAGTGTTGTGTTTATCTATAGCTTTGATTTTAACTCTTAACCATATTTTTACACATTTATCTGTTTTCTCCTAAAGACTTGCTCCAGTGCTTCATCAAGGAATGGAGGTCACACTGGAATTTTAAGAGATAGACCAGTAGAATGCATTTTCTGGCAAGAATTCCCAAGTTAGAAAGGGCTTCAGTCATAAGCCCAATGACGTGCTTTAGCATTGATAGTGGAAAGAATAAATTGATTTAGCATCATCAGAAGACTTGGAGTTGAATCCTTCCTCAGGCAAGAGTCTTTATCTCTCTAGGCATTAGTTTCCTCATCAATAGAATGAGGGGGCTGCACTAAATTATTTCTATGCAACACAACTTTATACGCAGTCCTCTTGTCTCTGGAAAGAAGGGGGTGAGTGCCTCCTCACATTCCTTCTTTGGGACTATAAAGATCTATGGTCAGTCTTACCCTCAGATGCTCACCCATCAGAATGTCAAGTCACAATGGAAAGTCCCACAGCAAAGGACCATATCCCAACTACAATCCCTTGAGTCATAATCAGTTTCTGCCAGAGAGACTCCAGGTTACCCTGGACCCTAAAGAAACCAGGTACATCAGAAGGTCTCCCAAGACAGTTAAGGCTCAAGCCCAGGTCCAGAAACCCTATCATCACATCAGTATGACTCCTTGACCTCTAAGTATTGCTAATAAACATACTCTTTGCTTATAATCTACTCTCCTTGTGTCTTTCTTATATGCATGCTCTCACCAGTATCTGAACCTACCCCCAAAGCTGCTTTCTGGTTTTCCCAGAAGTGATTATCGTAAAGGGAGTTCTTCCTTAGCTAATTTGGCTTTTTAGGTTGATTGTATACTAAGATATTAGGTTCAGTTATTTAGATTCTTTCTTGTCTAATCTAGTCTTTGACTGATTTCTCCTATTTATAACAAATCTCACATACATTTGATGATTACTACCTTATAATATATGGTATGGATATTCAAGGAGGACTAACATCTCTGGTGTGAGGGCTTACCAAGTCTTTTTTCAGGGCTACACAGCCATTTTTGGTGTCTACCTGTCATTCAATCCCAACTGTGGCTCCTAGAAGCTATAATATGCACAGTGGCCACCCTCCACTAACCCATCTCAGCAAATGGGCTAACCAGGTTAAGGGTAACTGATGGGCTACCAACCCATCAGCAAGTTAGGGGGATGACTGCCCAAGCATGTGAAGACTTTCTCCAGTGGAATTGGAGGATGAGTACAATTTGTTCCAATGGCCACAAAGGTGGCTAAAACAGGAGCTATGGAGTACTTAGAACTTGGGCAGACATCAAAGAGGCCAAGGTCATCCACTGCATCCAGTGGTCCTTGACTTCTGGCTTGTCACTGCTCTTTGATGACCCTGGAAGAGAATGTGAGGTTGACAACTTCATGCAATTCTGTCTTATGTAAATCTAATTCATTCACTAGTCAAGACATCACTCCACGATGACACACTGGTTCTGTTCAAAAATGAAGAATAAACAATACTTTATAATGTAGGTTGAGGTGTGTAGGTGCTATTCCCTATTTATTCCTCCTTTTGATCATCACTTCCCTCAGTATCTTAGACTAGTTTATTTCTAAAGTCTGATCTAGCTTCAGATCTGCCATAATGGCTTCAGGGAATTATAGATTCAATGAGTTGGAAAAGATCTCAGAAGCCATTTTTTCTGAACCTCCTCATTGTATAGGATATGAAACTGAAGTCAAATAAGGCTAAGTGACTTTCCAAGGTCATGCAAGTTGTAAATGTCAGAGGTGAGATCTGAACCCAGACCTTATGACTATATGTCGTTCACATGAAGACCAACTTAACTAAATTTGGTGAAATCAATTAGAAGGTTGACAGTAGGATGGCAAGCTTTTTTTAGGCCATAATAAATCACAAAAACAGTCTTCTAAGACTTAGAAGGATTGCTATCTATGTCAGCAGGATACTCACATTGTTTAAGTCGTGCTTTTTAATTAAAAAAAAAACACTAAAAAACCTAAAAAAATATATGTTGATTTCAAAAAGAGTCAGACATGGGAGGAATTAGAAACATATTTCTCATACTGGGGAAATTGGGGTAGAGGACCCCAGGTCCGGAAAAGAGTTGGGGGTGGTGATTACCAGTAGGGAGAGCCAGCAGTCAAGACACAGGGAGCTCAGGGATAGAAGTGGGTGGGGGAGGAGGACAGGTGTGTAACAGATCCAAGCCACCATGGCATAACATTAAAATTCCAAGATCAAAGTAACTATTTCCAAAGTGAGATTGGTAATTTTGATCTTATATTTAGTCACTGTAGACATTGCATTAAAGTATGAAAAAATGAAAGCAGCTCTTTCCAAAGCACTGATTAGCTCGAGTAATTATTCATGTGAATGTATGGCAGCATTGCATTTAAAGTCCCTGAAAAATATTACTCTACTATTTCAGGAATGCAGTACATGGAGCAAGACAGGTGTCAGTGCCTCTGAAGCTGACGATGCAGAAATGACATTGGGTTAAGTGCACAGAAGCCACTTCTAGATTTCTCCAGCCCTACACAGAGCCAGAGATATGTGGGAGACTACGGTGCCATGTTGCAATGGGTCACTGAGAACACAGAAAACAGGGAGGCTGCTATAAAGTCAATGGCTTCCCTCTAAGATTGTCTCCAATTTATCCTACATGTATGTTATTTGTTCTTAGTTTTCATATGGTATCTCCCATTAAATTTTGAACTCCATGAGAGCAGGGAAGATTTTTTTTTTTATCTCTAGCATATAGTACAGGGTTGGGCACATGTTATTGTTTGGTTGTTTTCAGTCATGTTCAACTTTTTGTGGCCCCCTTATGGACTTTTCTTGGCAAAGATAGTGGAGTGATTTGTCTTTTCCTTCTTTAGCTCATCTTACAAATGAGGAAACTGAGGCAAGCAAGGTGGAGTGACTTGCCCATGGTCACAAAGCTAGTGTCTGAGGTCAGATTTGAACTTGGGATAATGTCTTTCTGACTTCAGTCAGAGTACTCTATCTACTGTGCCAACTATATGCCCCTACGCACCAAGCAGGTACTTAATAAATGCATGCTGACTTGACTTTAGGACAGTAGAGTATGTATTAGCCTACACACCACAAAAAGGGACAGGGTTCCAGTTACCAAAAGAGACTGGTGAACATTTTCCAGAAGTTCAGTCTTTCTCAGGGGTGGCTCCCAGGGGGTCTCTCTGAGAAACATTCCTGAAGAAGTAGATGACTAGCTAGCGCCAAGGCTGGTAGAGGGTGAAGTTGAGAGTCTCATTGTAAAGCACTTAGTACTTGGTACATAGTAGGTGCTTAATAAATGCTCCTCTTCTTGCTTCCTGTAAAACCACTCACAGTCAAAGGCTTTAAGTGCCCAGGATTCCCCTCTTCTTTTGCCTTTGCTTTCTTTTGGGCATAGATTTTATTAACGAGTGTCACCATCTTAGGGTGGGTGTTCCTATCATCTATCGCATGCCCACGCTTGCCACTTGGGAACAATATTTGTGCAACAGGTTCTGAAAGGTGTTGTCAGTCTTGGGTCATTCCATTGGTTGGGTACACCATTAAGTAGACTCCGAGGACAAATTATACAGTGGCCCTCACTAATGAGATAGGTAAGCCCTGTTTAGTCCAGAAAGTAGAGTCGAAGATGAGCTGAATTTGGAGTAGCACAGAAAGCTAGGAACCTTTGGAATGGTTCTAGGGTGCATTCCCCATGGTTTCACTTACTACCATTTGCCAGGCTTCAGCCTTAACCTCTCTGGTTGGGAATAGGAGGTAAAGAAGATATTGTCATGCCTCTGGCATTGCCCTGCAGAAATGGAATTTAATGAGGAATTAGCTAGTGAAATGCTTTGGAACCACCTCACAGGATGGAAGATATCAATGAGTACTAGAAATGAGCAGCAGAAAGGATCTTAGATGCTTTTTTTCTCTGCTACTTGGCCTTCTTCATCCTGGGGTGTTTAACTGAGATATTAGTCCCATGTATCTGGATTGCTTGTGGAAACAGTATTGAATTTGGGGTTCAGGATCTGAATCCAGATCCTGAATTAGCTAATTATTTCTTATGTGATTTGGACAAACCCCTTTGCCCTTCTAGGCCTCAGCTTTCTGTATCTGTAAAATAAAGGGATTAGACTAGATCTCCAAGCTCTCTTTCTAGTTCTAAATACAACAATCTTACGATTTGCCTGGAACTTGCATGAATCTGGATGTATAATGGGTATTACATGTCTTGTTTTCTCAATAGGTGGGGGAAAGGGTTAAGGGAGGGAAAGCATTTAGAACTGAAAATAAAAATTAAAAAATACTTGTTTGCCTCTTCTTCCCTTAACACATACTTCCTCCTCCTTGTGACTTGGCAGTTTGATGTAGTTTATGGACTCATTCTCAGATTAATATTTTTAAAGGTACAAAATAGATAGGCTTGCAAAGGAAAAACATGCCTAATTAAAGTTCCAAATATAATATATATATATTAAAAATTCCTTGTTCCCAGGTTAAGAACTCCTGTTGTGGAGAGTTTGATAGCCTGTTCTCCTTTCCATATAATTGCTGTATTTCTCTACTAAGCTTTCTCCATTTTACTACTAGCTTTGACGTAATTATTTATGTCTTGTCCTAGGGCAGTGATGGCAAACCTTTTAGGGACTGAGTGCCCAAATTACAACCCTCACATTGCATGTAAGTCACCCCTTTTCCAAGACAGGGGAGAGAAGTGCTCCCACTGGGCTGGTGGGCAGAGAGGCAGGTGAGGTGAGAGATGTTCTCAGGGGTGGTGGGGGTGGGGAGAGCATCCTCCTCTGGCATACATGCCATAGGTTCACCAGCACAGCCCTAGGGTCTATCACTCCCCAGGGAAGTGCTCAAGGAAAGCCACCTCGTGGTTAGCTCAGTAAAGAGAGAGAAATCAATCATCTTATTGTAACCGAACTAACTAGCCTTGGTATTCTGTGACAAAGCCAAAGCTTCTAATCTCTGAATGAGACTGAGACTGTGAAGACCTACCTTCTCCCTTGCCTTAACTCTGGGGCTGGGGTGAGCATAGTTGTTGCCTGGCTTGTGACTCCTAGATGACCAAGAGACAAAGAAGTCACCCAAGAGGTCGGGGATCCCAACTGATTTCTTCTAGCTACTTTCTCTATAGCATCCAAGTATGGAAACCTTGGTGCAAAGCATCTGCTGGGTCATCAGTTTCAAATTGGAGCCTAAAAATTGGATAGTGCTGACAAAGCATCAAATATTGCTGAAACAAACATCGAACATTGCTTCTCTCCTTCACACACCATGTTCTGAACAAAAGCCATCAGGAGCTCATCCTTTATGATCTTGTTTCTGAGGCGCTAATTCACAAAACAAACGGCACACGTTACCCCAGGCACCGGCATCTTTCAGGGGCTCTCCCAAGTTGCCCATATACCATGAAATCAGTAGAAGCCCCCAGAAAGATCTAAGCTGGCGTTGGAGCCAAATGGCTCCAGGTACTAAGGAATTATGCTCTGAATAAAACCTTGGGGGAAAAAAAACAAACAAACAGGAGATGCCAAGCAAAGCATCTTAAAGAACTGATGAGAAAGTCCTTAAAAGGCTTAAACCACCAAGCAGAATTCAAATGATAAATTTGCGTGTATTCACAAAAACGCTGTGGAGGGAATGATCCATTGAAAAAGCATTAATAAAATGATGGTGGCTCAGTGGATTGAGACCCAGGCCTAGAGATGGGAGGCCTTAGGTTCAAATTTGGTCTCAGACGCTTCCCA
>NW_025358163.1:0-2218 GCF_016433145.1 Gracilinanus agilis | reverse complement strand
TTTTACCTATTCTGCTGCTATATTGATTTTTCAGTGAGGACACTGCCTTGTTTGTTACCTCTATTCATGGGGTCTGCACTCTCTATTTGTGGGATTGTTATTGTTTTTCACTTTTCTACCTGCTCTTAAAGGGGAACTATAGTCAGATTACATCTTTACAAATCAGAATTCCTCCAATGGGTGGCAGGTCCTTCAAGGAAGGAGGGTGCATCCTCTGACAAAAAAGGATAGAAGGCATGAAGCAACCAAGAAAAACTCTTCCCTAAAGAACCTCTCTTACATAGCCTATGATTATCTATTTGGATTGTTAAATCTCTTTTTTCGAAGCTAAATGTTAAGAGAATTTATTCTTTAATCCTTTTGTTCATTAATCAATAATATAATGATGATATTAATAAAAATGTAATCATTATATGTTATGTTATATAATACATAATGATTAATAATGCAATAATATAATAATCAATAATGTTGTTCTGTTATATGTAATAATATAATAATAGATATATCATCTATCAATAATGTCATCTTACATAATATATTAAAGATTCCCAGAGTTCCAAGACATCAAACCCTACTGAGAAGGGTATCACTACTTTGTCCAATATCCTTTTCCTTCAAACCAAAGTCTGAAGAGGGTACCAGGCACTAGAAGAACAGAGCATTACTTTTATTCTCCAAATCCTAAGAATAGAAAAATCAATTAGAGCCCTCAGAGGCAATCTAGTCTGACCACTACATAGACCAAGAATCCCTCTTAAAGCATCTCTAGTAAAGTGGCATTCCGTATTCTACACTGATAATAACAACAGAGCTGCTCACCCATGAGGGTGGAAGTGTGTCCTTGGAAATATAATGAGATTTATTTCTTTGCTCTTAAAAAAAAATCTAAGACTAAATAGTCTTTCACTGAAGACGTATGGGCAGCTAGGACGTGCAGTGGAGAGAGCCAGGTCCAGAGTCAGGAAGACTCAACTTCAAATCTGACCTCAGGCTCACTGTGTGACCCATAAGCCTATTTTGTCTCAGTTTCCTCATCAATAAAATGAGCTGGAGAAGGAAATGGCAGACCTCTCCAGTATCTTTGCCAAGAAAACTACAAATAGTGTCAGGAAGCGTCAGAAGTGACAATACCGAAGACCTTCATTTCCTGGAAAACCTCAAAGAGGTTCATTCCATTTTTTAATAGCACTCATTGTTAGAAAACTTTCCTTCCCTTGAACAAGAAAAAAGGCTGACCTGTCTTCCCCATAACAACCATTTGGTTATTTGAAGATAGCTACCATATTTCTTGAAGTCTTTTTTTGTCCGGGCTAAAAATAAAATCATAGGCTCTAAGACATGAAAAGAACACCAGTGATCATCCGGTCCAATCCATACCTAAGCAGGAATCCCTGGTATCCGACAAGTGGCCTTGCAGCTAGGCATGCTTGTGCAGTGTCAGACAACTCAGTACTTCCTAAGGCCACCTGCTCAACTTTCAGACACTTCTGTTAAAAGCTTTTTTCTTCTACTGCAGTGAAATCAGCCTTCTTGCTCCTTCTTTTACCCTCTGGGGACATGGAGAACAAGAATTCTTCCTTCCACATAATATCCCTAAATAATCAAAGTTCACAGAGTGTATACTCTACTTTTATTCCCTGGAGACAGACAGACAGACAGACAGAGACAGACACCGACACAGACACAGACACAGACACCGCCACAGACACAGACACAGACACAGAGGGGGAAGGAGGGAGAGAAAGAGAGAGAGAGAGAGAGAGAGAGAGAGAGAGAGAGAGAGAGAGAGAGCAGAGATGTGGAAGGGAGAGAGAAACAGACTGACAGAGAGAGAGAGAGAGAGAGAGAGAGAGAGAGAGAGAGAGAGTTTACCTGCTTCTGTGTTCTCTACTGCCACCTGCTATTGGAAAGAAGAAGAAATAGGGAAACTGCTATGCTCTATTGTGATAATTCAGAAAAGAATGAAGAGTGGAGAAAACATATTCTATTCTCTATTAGGATTTGCTGCTGAGAAGAAAATGAAGAAAAAGAAAAGTCTGAGGAGAGTTGGGAATTGGTGCTATGCCCAAGCCATACTTCTAAACTTTCAAAAGAAAGCATTAGTGCTTGCTTCAGCAGTATATATACTAAAAATCAAAAGAAAGTATTAGGGGGCAACTAAGTGGCTCAGTGGATTGAGAGCCAGGCCTAGGGACAGGAGGTCCTAGGTTCAAAT
>NW_025358162.1:0-9282 GCF_016433145.1 Gracilinanus agilis | reverse complement strand
CTTTCTTCCTTCCTTTCTTTTTCTGTCTCTTTACCAATTTAACAATATTCTCTTTTTATAGATAGATATAATTTTTAATAAAATTTTCTGACATTTTGTGATTCATCCTTTTCCTTTTCCCTCCCCAAGACAGCAGTTAGTATGATAAAGGTTGAGGGTAGCTAGGGAGCACAGTGGATAGACCTTCAGGCCTAGAGTTGGGTGGACCTGGGTTCAAATCTGACCTCAGATACTTCCTAGTTGTATGACCCATGGTAAGTCATTAAACTCCAATTGCCTAGTCCTTCGCATTCTTCTGTCTTAAAATTGATATTAAGATAGAGGGTAAGAGTTTAATAGATAGATAGATAGATAGATAGATAGATAGATAGATAGATAGATAGATAGAGAGATAGAGAGATAGATGGATAGATAGATGTTGTATAAGTGTTATTATGTAATACATATTTCTATGTTTAACATGTTGTAAAAAAAAGACATGTCTGTTATGCAAGGAGAAAATGGATAAAAGAAATAAAATGAACTTTGTTTTCTTATTTTCATCAGCTGGTGGCACATCAGCTGGACCCAAAGACAGGAAAACCCAAGTTCAATTTAATCTCAGACATTTACTTGCTGGATGATTCTGGGCTAAACACTTAACCTCTGTTTGCCTCAGTTTCCTCATCAATAAAATAGGGATAATAATAATACCACCTATCTCCCAGAAATGTTGTGAGGATCATATGGGATAGTAATTGTAAAACATTTTAATTATTAAATTATTGTATTGACAATTAATTAAATTAATAATTCTTATATAAAGTATTACTAGTGTCAAAGATTGAAATAGAGATACTTAATTTAGTAGGTAGCATCTAAGGTAAGACAAAGATAACATTTGGTTTCATTTAGCTGGATTTAAGAAGCTTCTCTCTTTTGACGGGTGAGCCCCAGTATGAGAGTCTCATGTTTTCCTATTTTCCTTCATAAGAGAAGTGTGAGCTTTCTGTAAGGAGAAAACTGTCTGACATTTCAGGGGGGAAATGGATAGAAGGAGGCAGTTGTACCCCTCCCCCCGCCCACCAAAGTAGGCTGGGAGACCCATGAGCTAAAATTATGCACTTGAACACACAAAAGGCAAAAATGACATGATGTAACGAACAGTGTTGATTCCTTTAACAACCTGCAAAGCAAATCCCGTGATGGAGTGTGCTGCTTTCCAAGCAAGTTAAAGAGTCACGTTAATCTGCACTAGCCCACACACAGCAATTATTGAAGTTATTGATCGCTCTCTAGTCTGGTGACTCAGTAGATGGCACCCTTCTCCTACCTCAGTGCTGGAAAAAAGGGCCGGAAGCTTTTATGGTATGTTCCAATCAATTATCCTTTGGGGAGTAGTTAGGTATATTTGCTTGGTGTGAAAATGTTCTATGTCCTTTTCCCTCTACTAACAGATATGATACTTTTTGATTCTTTCCAACACATATTCTTTAAACTAGTTACACTGATCTGGATCTTCCATGAAAAAGAAGCTCCTTTTCTCAGATCAGGACATTTTCCTTAGTTGTCCTAAAGTTTTAAAATAAAATTTAAAATAATTTTTAAAGATGTAACACATTGGAATGCAGGAGGCAGGGAGGGATGAGGGAACAGAGATAACATGAACTATGTAGCCAAAGGAAAAAAATTAAAATAAGATTTAAAATAATAAAAATAATCTAGTTGTCCTCTGTGCCTGCAATGCTCTCCTTTCTCCCCTCCAACTACTGACCTACCTGGCTTCCTTAACCCCTCTTAATTTCAGAGCTTTCCCTATTTTAATTATTTCTTATTTATACTGTTTATAGCTTGCTTTATATATTTGTTGACATATTGTTTCCCCCTTTAGATGGCAAGCCCCTTCAGGGCAGGGACTATCTTTTGCTTCTTTTTGTCTCTCTAGCACTTAAAACAGTGCCTGACACAAAGTCATTGTTGTTCAATTGTTTCAGTCATGTCCGACTCTTTATGACCACTTCTTGGAGTTATCTTGGCAAAGATACTTGAGTGGTTTGCTTTTTCCTTTTCTAGCTCATTTTATAGATGAAAATACTGAGGCAAATAGGGTTAAGTGACTTGCCCAGGGTAACATAGCTAGTGAGTGTGTCTGAGACCAGAAATGAACTCAGAAAAATGCTCCAGATCCACAATATCTACTGTGCCACTAACACATAGTAGTACTTAATAAGTATATATTGATTGAATGAGTGAAGTATGCCCATATGGGAACTTTTATTTTTCTTTTCTTCTCCCTGCCGATCAGTTATTATTATGCTGTTATAATAAAATATTGATCGGAGGAAAGGAAAGGATACATTTCTGAGATTTCTTTGAACTGATGAACCTTGAGAGAAAATGCACAGTTGCAGGGGGTGCATAGTAAATACTAAGAAGAGGAGAGCCAAGCTATAGGTACACAGGAACCTTAAGAATCTGGGAGTGATATAAGTGGTAGCAGTAAAAGACATTTTATGTTGGGCCAATGCTCAAGGTTACTTGTTTGTTTGTAAACCCTTACCTTCTGACTTAGAATCAATATTAAGTATTGGTTCCAAGACAGAAGAATGGCAAGGGATAGGTAATGGGGGTTAAGTGACTTGCTCAGGGTCATCCAGCTAGGAAATATCTGGGCCCAGAATTGAAACCAGGACTTCCGCTCTCTATCCACTAAACCATTTAGCTCCCAGCCCCCCTGCTACTTTGTTGTAAAGAAGGTTCATTTTTTTTAAATTTGGAAAACTTAATTAAATTAATTAATTTAGAATATTTTTATATGGTTACAAGATTCATGTTCTTTCCCTCCCCTCACCCCACCCCTTCTCATAGCCAATACATAATTCCACTGGGCTTTACACGTGTCATTGATCAAGACCTATTTCCATATTACTGATATTTGCACTGGGGTGTTCATTTAGAGTCTATATCCCCACCAACCCATGTGATCTGGCAGTTGTTTTTCTTCTGTGTTTCTACTCCCACAGTTCTTTCTTTGGATGTGGATAATGTTCTTTCTCATAAATCCCTTAGAATTGTCCTGGGTCATTGCATTGCTGCTAGTACAGAAGTCCATTACATTCTATTTTACCACAGTGTATTGGTCTCTGTGTACAATGTCTTCTGGCTGTGTTCCTTTCACTCTGCATCAATTCCTGGAGGTCTTTCCAGTTCACATGGAATTCCTCCAGTTCATTATTCCTTTCAGCACTATAATATTCCATCACCAACAGATACCACAATTTGTTCAATCATTCCTCAATTGAAAGGCATCCTCTCATTTTCCAATTTTTTGCCACTACAAAGAATGTGGCTATAAATATTTTCGTACAAATCTTTTTCCCTATTATCTATAAAGAAGCGTTATTGAGAATTTTGGTGACCCAGCTGGTTTATATATACAAATAATTCCAATGGATGCAGGTGGATTTAAGGACCTAGAGCAAGCATCTAACAGAAATGGAGACAGAGAAAATTATAAATTATAACGAGGTAAATAACAGCATGGTGTTTGATGAAGATGTTTTAGCCCCAGGCATATTCCATAGGTATTCCTGAAGCTGTGAGTATGTTGGGGTAGATGTGTGTTCAAGGAGTATTAGCACCTCTGGAGTCCTTACTCCATTATATGTAGTTAATAAGGGAAATTTTCTTTTATTTGTATTTTCATAGAATTTACTTCAGAAGAGTGTTGTGTAGTTTTGGGGATCCTATATACTACCCCCCCATTTTTTAAAATATCCTGCTAGATTTTAGTAACCAATGAGAACCAGATTATCTCTGTGCTCGCATTTATTTATCTGTAGATCTAATATGAAAAAACCCTTTACGAAGAGGATAAACTTAATGAATTTCATGTTATAAATCAAATATTTTTTAATCATCAATCAATATAGCAGCTTTTATAATCCCTTTGCTTCTTAATCAGTTGTTACTTTAGAGACATATAGTTCATTATAGAGAAGCGTAAGTCAGTATGTTTTCTTTTCTTTTTCATCAAGGATGCCCCTGTTATGCATTATGAGGTAGTTTGGTGGCAGAGTGGATAGAATGCTAATCCTGGAGTCAGGAAGATTTGACTCTAAATCCAGGCTCATAAACTTATTTGCTACTGGGTAAGTCATTTAACTTTCTTATCCTATTATCTTAGTTTCCTTAATCTCTAAAATGGAGTAATAACTACACATATCTCAGAGGTTTGTTGAGAAGATGTAATAACATTTGTAAACTGCTTTGCAAACCTTAAAATGCTAGTTACTACTATTATGACTATGACTATAATTACTGTGACTACTACAATTTTTATTACCATGATTCTTGTTACAGTTTCTTGCTTGGTATCATTTGTACTCAAAGATGATCAAAATGAGATCATGGGGTAATGTCTTTTGTCTCATGTACAAATTAGATTTAAGTGAAGCAGAGCTGCACAAAGTTCATCAGCCTCATCCTTTCTTCCAGAGTCATCAAAGTCCAGTGGCAAGACAAAAGTCAGGACTATTAGTATTAAGCCTGAGATTCAGTGGATGACCTTGGCTTCTTTGATATCTAACCAGCTCTAAGAATTCCATAGTGTCTATTTTCATCTATCTTTATGGCCATTGCAACAAATTGTTTTTATCCATCCATTCCTCTAGAGAACAGCCTTCACATGCCTGTGGTAGACAGCCCCTTAACTCATCGCTGGGTTTGAGGTCTGTCTGTTACTCCCTCAATCTACTTTAGCCAAGCCATGGAGATGGCTTACTGGGGTGGTGTGTCTTCTTGAAGCAACAAGTGAGAGTTGGGTGCCAAGTAAACATCATAGGAGGAAAAAAGCTCTGAAAACGGCTTAGCAAGCCCTCATAGCAGAGGTACTAGTCTTTGCTGAGAACCCTGTATGCCCCATTATAATTTCTAGATAATCCGAAAGTGGTGAATCTTATTATTCCCCTCTGTCCCACTTTCTGCCTCTCTGCCACCTTCACCAAATTAAGTCATTTTGTATTTTTCTTTGTATTATGGGTTATGTATTATGTCAAGGTCAAAGAACCCATAACTGAGTACCCTCTCACCCCTGATAATAAGTTTTTCAGTATTTAACTAGCCCTCAAAAAGCAGAAAGTCTTTTGCCAAGTCTGTACTCAGAGGACTTAAGAGAAGCTGCCAGAGATTATGCTCCATTGACAATGCCTTCTAGGATCGGGTGTCACCTCCAAACCAGGATGTGCCATCAGAATAGGGCTTTATAAAAGAGACACAAGGGCTTCAACAATATAAATGAAATGCTGCTTGCTTTTTGTGGTGGCAAAGAACTGGAAAGGGAGGGTATGTCCTTCAATTGGGGAATGGCTGAACAAATTGTGGTATATGCTGGTGATGGAATACTAAATGCTAAAATGGAAGAATAAACTGGAGGAGATGGAATACTAAATGCTAAAAGGAAGAATAAACTGGAGGAGTTCCAGGTGAACTGGAAAGACCTCCAGGAACTGATGCAGAGTGAAAGGAGCAGAGCCAGAAGAACATTTTACACAGAGACTGATACACTGTGGTAAAATAGAATGTAATGGGCTTCTGTACCAGCAGCAACACAATGACCCAGGACAATTCTGAGGGATTTATGGTAAAGAATGCTACCCACATTCAGAGGAAGAACTGCAGGAGAGGAAACATAGAAGATAAACAATTGCTTGAATGCATGGGCTGAGGCGGACATGATTGGGGATGTAGACTCGAAACTACCACACCAATGCAACTAACAACAATATGGAAATAGGCCCTGAACAAGGACACATGTTACAACCAGTGGAAATGTGCATCGGCCATGGGTGGGGGGAGAGCAGGGGGTGAAGGGGAAAGTAGGGGCATGAAGCATGTAAACAGGTTAAAAATGAATATTAATAAATGTTTAATAAAAAAAATGAAATGCTGCTTGAAAAGAGTCAAATTCTGAATAACTGAACAGCCAATACCGGCCTGGGAAAAGAAGCAAAGCCATATCTCTCTCCTCCTCTGCAGAGAGGAATTTTGAGACAAGGCAAGGTTTAATTTTGGGGTTGAGCAGAGGAGCAATATAATAATATGTAACATATAAATGCAGTTCAGTACAATATATATTATCCTTTTATCTCATGAAAAATATTTTATCATGTGATGAAATAACTATGGTTTATCTACAATGTGCCAGGTGCTTAATAAATATTATCTCATTTGATACTCTCAACCCT
Organism: Gracilinanus agilis; assembly: GCF_016433145.1. Taxonomy (NCBI): domain Eukaryota; kingdom Metazoa; phylum Chordata; class Mammalia; order Didelphimorphia; family Didelphidae; genus Gracilinanus; species Gracilinanus agilis. The sequence continues at coordinate 3,058 of NW_025358162.1, read as the reverse complement.
AGAGGTAAGTGCTATTATTATCCTCATTTTTCAATTGAAACTGTGGTTAAGTGAATTGGCTAGGTTCTGTAAGAGGGAAAATTAGATATTATATTTAAGGTGTGGTCGCCAGGAATCAATCAAATTCAGATTGATTCCATAATTAAAAAAGACCCAAGTCAGGATGCGTTTTATGGTAGTTTATTTACAATTTGGGAAGGTAGAAGGTAGGGAAATAGAGATAGGGAGAGGCTGGCCTGGACCAGGAGAGGTCCGGACCGAGAGAGGGTTAAAAGGCTAATTAAACTAGGCTACTAGTCACAAGGCTTTAGCAATTAGAGAGGCAAATAAGCCTCCTTGAGGTAGAGGTTCTGGAAACGCCAAGGTAGGTGAAAGGGAGTCAGCCTAACTTACCCACGTGACAATTCAGAGGGGAAGCTGCCTGAGGTCTCACCAGAGATCCTTCAGCACCAAGTTCAAAGCGCCAACTACCTCCACAGGAAGTTATCATCATATTTGAAGGACAGCAGCCTTTGTCATTTCCTGGAGGTCCACCTCTAATTCAAGTGGACAAATGGCAGCCTCAACACTGTTTTGGACTGCCCAAAGGGCAGTTCCTTGTTCTTGATTTGTTACTTGTTGTCACGTGTGGGTAACCCATCTCCCCTCCTCACTAGGGGAGGTGGGGATGACATTATCTCTGGTGGCTAGAGTTTTAACCGTGAATGGGGGGTGAGCTAATTCCATTTACACAGTTCACACAATTAATAAGTTTCTGAGGCTAGGTTTGAACTCAGCTTTCTGATGCTAGGTCCAGATTTAAATCTGCTCTCCCCCCCATCTGCCTCGTATATGAGATACAGGAAAAATAGAAGAGTCATGTGAGAATGAAAGAAGAGGTAAGACAAGATGAAATGAAATACAGGGTGCAAAAGTAAACTATCTTGACTGGGATGAAAAGGAGAAGGGGTCTAAGAGAATCTGGAAATAGAATCAAGGAGAGACTTGAAGCCGAAGCTGGGAGAAGTGGTGGTTGGACTTTGGACCTTGGAGAGTCTACTTCTGGGAGTGAACTGTCTGCTCCAGTAGGAGGTGTGGAAGGAGTTGGGGCTGTGAGAGGAGCGTCCAGCGGCTCTCTGATCCTGCTGGTTGTTCCTTTTGGGTGCACCTGATTTTGGTTCTTGTTTGTTCCTGAGTTACTTGTGTTTGTTCCTGGTCTGTTTAAATCTACCTGTGAGACTTTGAAGAAATAAATCCATCTTGAACCTGAACTGAACTGTTTTTACTCCAAATACTTTGTAGGCTTTAGCCTGAAAACCTTGGTGACCCTACCACCTGGTCATCAAGTTTCCTTCAGCCAAATTGATCTATTCATCATTTCCAAAAAACTGTCTCAGAGTGGCTATAGATTAGTGAAGCTAGGACAGGGATTTGGGGTTAAAAGCATAGTCAGGTCGGGGTGATAGCTAGCTTGGAAGACAAAGAAGACAGGCTTTTTACAAGCCTCTTAGTAGGTTGGTGGAGTATAGTTAGGGACTTTCCTTAGCCCTCCTTCCTTACCCAATTCTTTTATTTTACAAGATTAAACAGGGGGCAGCTGGGTAGCTCAGTGGAGTGAGAGAGTCAGGCCTAGAGACAGGAGGTCCTAGGTTCAAACCCGGCCTCAGCCACTTCCCAGCTGTGTGACCCTGGGCAAGTCACTTGACCCCCATTGCCTACCCTTACCACTCTTCCACCTATGAGACAATACACAAAAGTACAAGGGTTTAAAAAAAAAAAAGATTAAACAATTTCTTGGCAACTATACATCAGTCGGATTGCATTTGTGAGAGTTTCAGGACTGAAAGTAGTCATCTTGCCCTCTAACAAACTTCTAATACTACTAACTTTCTGAGTGGCCAAACACATCTTTCAGTCACTTCTGCTGATGGTATCTCCCTTTCTTCTTTTCTCTAAGATGGCAGCACCAAAAGTTGAAATTGAATCAGAGACAACATAAATGGTACAAGCAAGGTTGTGGGAACATTTGGAGCTAAACTCATGCACATAGGACCATTGGCATGATAAAGATTGTCCAGTATCAGCTGAGATCCAGTATGAGTATGAGTAGGATATTTAATATTAGAAATATGGGCTTTCATACACACACGAGCACACACACACATTTTGTGGGTAGCCACAGCAGTCTGGATCATAGGATAAAAGCATCTTAGATTTATGACTAGATAGGAACTTAGAGGTCATCTATTCCATTCCCTTTGGTTTTACATATCCAGAAATTGAGGCTTGGGAAGATAAAGTGAATTGTCTAAGGTCACATATAGGTAGTTAATATTAGAAGTGGGATAGGAATCCTGGTCCCCTGATGCGATACAATAGATCTTTCTACCACACCAAACTTCTTCTCCCTCTTTCATTCAGGAAAAAAAAAAGGTAAGGTCAAAGGTAAAGAAAAGGAAGAAAGGGAAAACAGAAGAGATGAAAAAGAATATAAGAACAGAATTAAAATGCTCCAAATTTATATCAGTATGCCATTTCTACTAGCTCCCTTTCCTATCCCTAACCCAATGCATTGGTGGAAGACACCAAGAGAAGGCTTTTTATAGCTCAGCCAGCCAGTTAAGTGGTGCTCATCTGTAACAGCTGCTTTCAAAAACACTGTGATTTTCTTGGTGAAACATTCTCCCCAACCCTTGATAAATAAGCATTAAAATTCATAAAGTAGGTGCGGGATGACCACACAGATCTATTGCTTAGTATCAACTCCACCCAGTCTTCCTTCTTTACCCCTCCTCTCCTTCCCAAATTCCCCTCCCCCTAAAGTTTTATTTTCAATTTATTTTTTAAAAGCAAATGCACAGTAAACATCTGAATGTGAGTTTTGTGCTAAGTACATTTCGGTTTCAGAGCAGTTATCTCTTGCTGCCAGAATAGCCCTAAGGATTAAGATGGTTTATTGGGATCAAATGCCTAGGAGATTTATTATAGTGCAGACTGTTTACTCATCCACATTAAAATGCCGATTATGCTTTTTTTCATTGCATTTCTCCCTCCTCTCTCTCTCTCTCTCTCTCTCTCT
>NW_025358161.1:0-6824 GCF_016433145.1 Gracilinanus agilis | reverse complement strand
TGAGAGTCAGGCCTAGAGATAGGAGGTCCTAGGTTCAGATCTGGCCTTAGACACTTCCCAGCTGTGTGACCCTGGGCAAGTCACTTGACCCTCATTGCCCACCCTTACCACTCTTCCACCTAAGAGCCAATACACAGAAGTTATGGGTTAAAAACAAACAAACAAAAACAAACAAATAAACAAAAAAGATAAATTAACTTTCTCATACATCTCTCTAAATTGGAAAAAGGAAAAAAAAGAGAAAAAAATCACTCTCAAAACAAATTCCCTCATTGGCAATATCCTACGCATGCATATATATATGCTCATTTATATGTGTATGTATGTGTGTATAATTGTCTTGATTGTACCTCTCACAACTTTCAAAATTGTTTATTCATAGTGGAAAAGTTTTTTTTTTAATCATACTCCCCAAAATGTAGTATAACACCTTATTAGGAATCTATAATGCCTTTAGAGTATATAGTTATGACAATGTATAGAGTTTTAAGGAATTGCTGATGTGAATTTGAATGTTAATAGATACTACCGTCTTTGTTTGAAGTCTATATTTTCCATTGGTGGAATAGCTCAGAAATGGTAAATATGTTCTTGCTTTTTGAAATCAGAAAGAAAATCTCATATGGTTGGAATGATGGAAGACAGAATGGCATTTTCCGAAGTGTAGCAGCTTAATGTTGTTATCAGGGTTTCATTCCAGTAACAATGGAATGTTTGTAAGAAATTGGAGTGAAGTTTGCCTCCACCTCTAGCCCTTTGAGTGTGAACATCTGATATTAATAATTACTTTGCCTTGAGGCTCAAATGTTTCATGGGCTGTATCTAATGGGTAATGTGGGATTAAATAAATTGAATGGGTGCTAGCAGGCAACTTCTCTTATGCCATAAATTCCATCATTGCTAAAATAGTAAATAATATTTTATAAACACAACCCCTAGACTTTATCAAATTACTTAAATTCATAGTAAATATTAAAATCTTTCCCAAGCCTAGTTTATATTTGGGAAGAAAATACCTTTATTTTAAAATTAAAAATCCAACTAGATTGGGAATAAATTAATGAATGCTCCCTGATAAAGTAATTAATATCAAATTGTATTAGTTTGGTAAAAATTTTCACATAGTTCTTAATTCTTGCTAATGAAAGTGTCATTTTGACTAAAATATAGACAACAGAGACAAAATAAGAGTGTTAAATGACTCAAAACTGAGTTATTGGATTTCATAAGACTATCTGCATGATTATAATTTCAATAATTTCAATTTGTATCAGTTCCTACAAAATTATATGAAATTGAAAGGTCATTGTATATTTATACACCTTCATATATTTACATATATTTGTATATAATAATTCCACTTTGTTTCATAAATAACCATTGTGTCCAATATCTCCTCTATTTCTCTCTTCTCCATTTCTCTCAATTTCTTTGTCTCCCTCAATTGTTTCTCCCTTAGTCTCTTTCTATGTGTCTTTTTCCCTATCTTTGTGTATATGTATCTCTCTCTGTCCCTATGATTATCTCTGCCTCTTTATTTGTATCTCTCATAAACTGTACAGATATGAACACCAGAAGTTACTTATAGTCTAAGACACTCAAGGGGATATTTCCAGAAGAAACCATATATCACCTCTGATTGCTAAAAGCAACCATTTTATTTCTCTACATTTCATTTTTTAAATAGATGTCTCCTATATCCATGGAATAACTTAAATTATGTAATTTTTTTCTTCTTCTCCATATTCACTTCTCTTTCTAACATATTGTAATGTTGAGATGTGATATTGAACTCTGGATATAGGACTAACTTTGAAGTGAAGAAAATCTTGTTTTACACCCTAATTCTGACACCTATGAGGCATTTGACCATGAACAATTCATTTATTCCTTCAGTGTCCCCAAGTATCTAAAGTTAAAAGTTATATATAGGAATCATTGGATTTTGTAAACAGAGAGAGTTTTCTTTTAAATAGTTACTCCAAACTAAGGATTTTAGATGTATCAACAAAGTGTCGGATTCAGTGAAGATTTATTTGGTACTATAAAATGATAATCTAGTGAGGATTCTTCCTTTGAATGCTTGAAGCAGGCTTTTCATTTTTTGTTCTCAATTCTTACCATCACCTTCCCCCTCTACATGTGTCATTGGTTATAGGTATTGTAGTTAGAATACCATGAGTATTTTTAAGCATATACAAAAAAAGGATAACTATTTTATTATGCATATCTTGAAGTTATTATTTTGTAAGAAGTTAAGATGCAAAATTTAAACTGTGTTTCACAACTAGGCTTTTCTTATAAAGGAAATTTATTGTGATTGTAAAGGTAAGTATATGCTTGGGAGGAGAAAAGAAGAATAGATACATTTATTTTTTCCTTCCATTTAGAAATTGTAGGTTTCTGTTATTTTACTCATTGTAGGACCATTTTCCAGGAATAATTTTAAAGGCTGGAAATAGAGGAAACCAACCATATAGTCTTAGTTTTAAAAAAATCAGCCAACATATATTTTGTTATTTTATGATCTTTCTGAAGAGCTTTCTGAATCTCCTTCTAACTGATCATTACAAAGTGTCTCAAAAGGACAGAAATCAAAATCAGTTGAGTAAAGGGGCTCTCCTACTGGATGTAGCCTAAAAGGCAGGCAGAATTTGGGGATTTCCACACTATGTGGGGGTGAAACTGCACTTATCAAAGTCCAAGCTAATCATGCCTCCTCCAAATGATGTACCACATCAGAGTAAGAGCAATGGCTGGGGCAATCTCTAAATTCTTTGAGGGTGCTGTCTAAAACAATCACAGACTTAGCTCTGAGGTGAGTGCAAGGCCTTGGCAGAGAGACTTGGGACATGAGGCTGAAGAGCAGGGAGCCTGGGAAGCAGAGTGTGGAGGCTGGGCAAAAATGAGACTGGCCACAGCAGAGATATCAGGGACTGGAAAAATAGACCAAACCGAAAAGGAAAATCAAAAGATCATAGCTAAAAATCAATCTTTAAAGATTATAATTGGTCACGTAGAAGCTAATGATATCATGTGAGAGTAAGAATTAATAAAGCAAAATCAAAAGAATGACAAAATAGAAGGAAACATGAAATATCTCATTGAAAAGAAAACTGACCTGGAAAACAGATCCAGGGGAGACAATTTGAGAATTATTGGTCTACCTGAAAGCCTGGAAAAAATAAAAGTCTTGACATCATATTACATGAAATTTTCCAGGAAAACTTCCCTTGTATTCTTGAACAAGAGGGCAAAATAGACATTGAAAGAATCCATAGATCATCCCTTACATTAAATCCTCAAAAGACAACACACAGGAATATTATAGCCAAATTCAAGAGCTTTCTAGGCCAAGGAGAAAATATTGCAAGCAATCAGAAAGAGACAATTCAAATAGCAAGCACCCAGGCAGGATTACACAGGAACTAGCAGCCTCCACATTAAAGGACTATAAGGCTTAGAATATGATATTTAGGAAGACAAGAATTGGTTAAATAACCAAGAATCACCTATCCAGCAAAGCTACTATATACTTTCAGAGCCAAGTGTGGGCATTTAACAAAACAGAAGGTTTTCAAGCATTCCTAAAGAAAAGACCAAAACTAAATGGAAAATTTGATGTCCAAGTACAAAATTCAAGAGAACCATAAAAATGTAAATAAGAAAGAGGGGTGAAAATTTTAAGGACTTCAGTAAGGTTAAATTGATTGCATTTTTAACTGGAAAAATGATTTCTGTAACTCTTAAAAATCATTTTCATTATCATAATAGATAGAAGAATTATACATAGGCAAAGGTTGTGGTACTAAGTTGGTTAAGATGATATGTTAAAAAAGGGAGGGTGGAGAGAATGTTACCAAGAGAAACGTGAAGGAAGAAGAAAAATAGGATAAATTATACTACATTAAGAGGCACACAATTGAGGGGGGTAGAATACTATTATAAGAAGGGGAGGAAGAGAGTGATAATAGGTAATACTTAAACCTTACTTTCAGTGGAATCAGTTCTGAGAAGGAAGAACAGCCAGATCTGTTGGGTTATAGAATTCTATCTTACCTTACAGGGAAGTTGAGAGAGAATAACAAAAGGGGGTGTGGAGTGGGGAGTATTTAAATGGAGGGAAAGGTTGGAGGAGGCAATTAAAAGACCTTAAAGAAAAATGAGTGGGGAATAAGAAGGGAGGAGTTGGGAAGGAAAGTAAAAGAAGGGTGGGGAAAATGGAGACTGATTAAAAATAAAACACTGATGTAGAAGGAAATAGTGAAAGAAAAAAGGGCAGAACTAAAAGAGGAAATAAAAATTATGGGGAATACACTGGTGGTAATCATATCTCTGAATGTAATTGGTATGAACTTATCCATAAAATGGAAGCAGATAGCAGTATGGATTAAAAACCAAAATCCTACCATATGTTGTCTACAAGAAACACATATGAGGCAGGTTGACACACACAGGGTAAAGGTAAGAGTCTGGAGCAGAATTTATTGGGCATCAACTGAGAAAAAGAAGTCAATAGTCACAATAATGATATTTGACAAAGCCAAAGTAAAATAGATCTGATTAAAAGAGATAAGGAAGGTAATTATATCTTGATAAAAGGTAGTATAGACAATGAAGAAATATTAGTATTTGGCATATGTGCACAAATGAGGAAACTGAGACTGAAATTTTAAAGGACTCACATAGCTAATACCTTTCTAATGCAAGATTTGAATCCAATGACCTTCGATTTGGGAATGGCTGAATAAATTGTGGTGTCTGATGGTGATGGAATACTATTGTGCTGAAAGGAATAATGAACTGGAGGAATTCCATGTGAACTGGAATGGCCTCCAAGAATTGATGCAGAGCAAAAGGAGCAAAACCAGGAGAACATTGTACACAAAGACTGAGACATTATGGCACAATTAAATGTAATGGACTTTTCTATTACCAGCAATGCAATAACTCAGGACAATCCAGAGGAACTTATGAGAAAGAACACTATCCACATCCAGAGAAAGAACTGTGGGAACAGAAACTCAGAAGAAAAATATATAATGGGTATAATATGCATATGATTAGGGTTTTGATGTTAAAAGATCACTCTCTTGCAAATATGAATAGCATGGAAATAATTTTTGAACAATGATACATGTATAACCCAGTGGAACTGTTTGTTAGCTCTGAGAGGGGGGATGAAAGAGGAGATAGAAAGAATAATAATCATGTAACCATGAAAAATATTCTAAATTAAATAAATAAATGAATGAAATTTTAAAACTATCATGCTATACCACTGTTTTAATAATGAAAACATAATATAATTTAAAAATAAAACTGTATTCAAATGGAGCACTATTACAGAAAAAACTTTTGTCCACAGGTGCCTAAACATAAAATTGATTTGTATAAATTAAGATTATTTTAATAGATGACAACTAAAATTATTCATGATTTCCAAAGAATATGGAAAATGTTTTCAAAATATGGAGCCCCAGACGTTAAAACTATATAGGAATAAGGTGAGATATGTGTCATTCCTGACACATTGTCAGCCTACAAAAATAAATAATCAAAAACTCTTATACAACTACATAAAAGTCAACCTACACAGTTAACATAGTGAACAGAAATATGCAAGAATAATAGCAGAACTGAGACTCAATTAAAAAAACTAATAAAAATCAATCAACAATTTTAGCGAAATTGCAGCATATAAAATATACCCACATTAATCATCTGCATTTCTCTATACTACCAATAAAGTTCAACATCAAGAGTTAGAAAGAGAAATCCCATTTATAAATTATTGTAGACAATATAAAAGACCTGGGAATCTGGGAATCTGAATGACAAGAAAAGCTCAGGAATTTATATTATCACAACTACAAAACACTTTTTACATGAAGTCAAAACTAAAGAATTAGAAAAACATTATACAGAAAACATATATATATTCAAAACATATATGAAAACATAGAAAAACATGGATAGGCCAAGCCAACATAATAAAAATGACAATTCCTCTTAAATTAACTTATTCAAAGTCATACCATTCAAACTACCCAAAAATTATCTCATAGAGTGAGAAAAAATAACAAAATTCATATGAAAGAACAAAAGACCTAGAATATCAAGAAATTTAATGAAAAAATTATGAAGGGAGATGGTTTAGCTGTACCAGATTATAAAGTGGCACCCATCAAAACAATTTGGCATTGGCTAAGAAATAGAATTGATGACCAATGAAACAGGGTAGGTATAACATCAATTGGTAAATAATCTTTTAAACCCAGTGTTTGACAAATCCAAATATCTTAGCTTTTGGAAGAAGAATTCCCTAGTTGACAAAAACTGCTGTAAAATCTAGAAAAATCATGGAAGAAATTAGGCATAGACCAAATACTCACCATACACTAAGGAAAAGTCAAAACATGAATTAGAAATAATGATTCCATATTTAAATTAGGAGAGCACAAAATAGTTTAAGTGTCAGATTAACGGATAAGAGAATAATTTAGGCCAAAACAAGATAGAGAATATTATGAGGTGTAAAATAGATAACTTTAACTACATTAAATTTTAAGTTTCTTCATAATTAAAAGCAATGGAACAAAGATTAAAAGGCAAAAAAAAACTGGGAAAAATATAGCAAGTGTCTTTGATATAGGCTTCATTTCTCAAATATATAGAGAAATTATTCAAATATATAAGAATACAAATCATTTCCTATTGACGAATTGTCAAAGGATATAAATAGGATGTGAACATTCTCAGATGAAGAAATGTATATTAATAATTTCTAATTGAATAGGCAGGTGTAGGAGGAATCTGGGTGA
>NW_025358160.1:0-2680 GCF_016433145.1 Gracilinanus agilis | reverse complement strand
TGATGATTATTATCATTTAAGGTATTTTAGAAGTGTAGATTGAACTGTCTTTTCTTTCAGTTTTCATACATATACCAATATGTATATAGACTTTGTAAACAACAAAAAGCTGATGCAACTTTCCCTTTTTCTTTTATTCCACCTTCATGTTTTATGATATTCCTTTAGTAGATTGTTATTCCAACTTCTCATCCTATTATAGAGTTATTATAACACATTCATGCTATTTAATTACCTCAAATTTTTGTCTACTATAATTACAAACCTCTTCTCTTTTTGTCCTGACTATGTTTTCATCTGCAGCATTATTCTTTTTTTTTAAATTTTATTAGAGTCTTTTAACAACAATTAACACAATAGTTGGTAATATGGTGGATAGCACTTTAGCACATCAATATAAAATGATAAGAAAACATAGAATAATGAAATAGAAGCATGTTAAAAGTCTTCAACTAGTTCTCAGGAATCCCCTGAATTGAATGTTGGTTTACATTAGATGCTACGGGATCATTTTATAATTAGCACTACATTGAATTTTATGCTATTTGAATTTGAATTAGTTGTAACCCAGATACAGTGGTACTTGCCATTAATTCGTTTCAGAAGGCAGGTTGAGTACCCAAAAGATCTAGTACCACATGATTTTTTCCCATAAGCAATAATGTAAATTGGATTAATCCATTCTAGACACCCAGAGAACCCAGATTTTATAAGACATTATATGCATTAATGGATTTGTATTTTACTAAGTAAACATTAATAATACATAGATATAAATAAAAATAATAATTAGATAAAATAAAATAATTTTAACTTAACTTTACCTGTGTTGAGAAGAGTTCATGGTCTAGGGCAGTGATAGCAAACCTTTTAGAGACTAAGTGCCCAAACTGCAACTCTTACACCTCATGTGAGCCCCTCACCTTACCCCAGAAAGGGGAGGGAGGAAGCACTCCCATTGAGCTGCTGGGCAGAGGGATGGGTGATGTGAGCTCAGGTGCGTGTGGTGAGGGGAAAGGGAGCAGCCCCCTCTATCACCCGTTAGCATGTGTGCCATAGATTTGCCAACATAGGTCTCGGGGTTGATGGGGAGGAGAAATGTTATTATCTGGAAGAGGAGTCCCCTTTCATTATATCTGAGGGCAACTGCCTTTCTGGAGTTCTTTCTCTTTCTCTTTTTTGTCCTTTATCATCACTGAACCCTCCTTGAGACTCACCAGGCATAAGCTTCACAACCAATCTGTCCAATGATGTTTTTGTCTGTGTTTCAAAATCCCTTTAAAGTGGGATTTAACCAGTCATTTAACCCATTTACAAGTCTGCTTGATAAAGCTTTATCAGGGTTATGCTTTTCAACAAAAGTTTTGCACTTTCACCCATTTTGCACACATTTCCTTGATTAATGAAGTGGGGACATCCTCTTCCTCACCTGAAGAAAACTCTCTCCACCAACTGCTGCTATTTCCTTTGAAGTTCCTGAAGCTCCTCAGTGGTAAGCTTTTCTTTATGCTCCTGCCCTAATAATACATAATCCTTTGTTTCAGCTGGAGCAGTTACACTTTCCTAGATCTCGACACATGAACATCCAACTAAAAGGTCCACTTTAAAAGATGCTCCATCAGAGGGGCAGCTAGGTAGCACAAAGAAGAGAGCTCCAGTTCTGGAATGGGGAGGTCCTAGGTTTAAATCTGACCTCAGACATTTCCTATCTGTGCGACCCTGGGCAAGTCATTTAATCCCATTTCCCCCTTACCACCCTTTTGTCTTACAAAAAAGCAAAAAGATGCTCCATCTGAGTCTGTGGATGAGAGAAGAGACCAGAGAAGTTATGATATGGAGCAGATATGGGGTGTTTTACTACAGAAGTGAAAGAAGGAAGTAGAGAAGCTGAGAACAGACAAAGATCAGAGAAGACTGTTATCATGCAACGTACTCCTGGTAGACAGACTGTTCCAGAAGGACTTTCCTTTTTTTTTTTTTTTTTTTTTTTTAAACAGCAGATTCAGGGAGGACACTCCCCATCATTGACTCACTCGTAGGCTTAATGGGCAAACACTGATTCTTAAGACTTGACAGGTCTTTGAGGCTCTGGACAGACTGGAGAAAATCTGCTAAATGGCTAAGATGTTCCTCAACTGAGTCATCCGTGGGGGACACCGTAGCCGTCAGCCCTCACTCCCATCTCCTCTAGCCACTAACAGTCCTAGCTTTGTGTCCTTCCCAAACAAACTGAACTATGGGCTGCCAGTGAACAGGAGAAAAGTAGGGAGGAAACCAGCTCTGCAGACAGCTTAGTAAGCAAGAGGTAATGGAAGCTCTGTGTTCTCCTCGGAAGACCCAAACCTGTCTCACATTCTTGGCAGACGTCATTCTGTCTGTCATGCCCATTCCAGCCAGTTAAAAAGTAAAAAATTCAATCAACCAAGCAGTTGTTTGTATGGTGTCTAGATGACACCAAACAAGTGTTTTGACTGACTTTTTAAAAATTGAATTCACTGGAACAAGCGATTGCTTCATTTTTGTGTGACATTTAAACATTGTACATAAAAAAAAAAAAATGACCTGCTCAGTTATGTTCTTCTTGAACCTAAATGAACTCAACCACAGCTGATGATCTTGTTTTTGTCCCAGTCGGCTTCCAGCCAGCCTGAACGAGTTCCTGTGTGAAGCTGCCATCAGG
>NW_025358159.1:0-1568 GCF_016433145.1 Gracilinanus agilis | reverse complement strand
GAGAGAGAGAGAGAGAGAGAGAGAGAGAGAGATCCGAGATGTGAATATTCTGTGGAATCAATCAACAAGCATTTTTGTCAAGTCAGTCAATCAACATTTATTAAGCACCTACTATGTGTAAGCACGCTAAGCACTGGGGATATAAAAAAGAGACAAAAGATGGTCCCTGCCTTTGAGGAGCTTACAATCGAATGGAGGAGACAATAAACAATGACAATGTACAGACAAGCTATGTACAGGATAAAAAAAAATTGATTAAGAGAAGGAAGGCACTGGAATTAAGAGAGGTTGGGAAAGGCTTCCTGGAGAAAGTGGACTTTCAGCTGGAACTTAGAGGAAACCAGGGAAATAAGTCAGTAGGCAGAGGAGAGAAGAAAGGGTGCTTTAGACAAAGGGGACAGCCAGAGAAAATGCCCAGAGCCCAGAGATGGTACATCTTATTCATGGGAAAGCCAAGAGGCCAGAGTCACTGGAAATAAGAGTTGGGGAATATATTAAGTAAAAGGAAAGGTAGGAGGGGGATAGGTTGTGAAGGGCTTTGAATGCCAAACAGAACATTTTATATTTATCCCGAGAGGTAATAGGGAGGCAGAGGAATTTATTGAGTAGATGTAGGAGTGGTGACATGATTGGACTACAATTTAGAAAGATCACCTTAGTAGCTGAATGGAGGATGGTTTGAAGTGGGGAGAGACATAAGGCAGGCAGACTTCCCAGCAGGATATTGCAATAGTCTAGGCGTAAAGTGATGAAGTTCTGGACCAGAGTGGGGGCTTTGTCAGAGGAGAAGAGAAGGCATTTTTGAGAGATGGTGCAAAGGTGAAATCAATAATCTAAGGCCACAGTTTGGCTAAGAGTAATGGATGGTAGGAGAGAGTGAGGAGTAAGATTGGCTCTTAAGCTGTTGGCTTGAGGGACTGGGAGGTTGGTGTTAGTCAGGTAGAAGGGTGGTTGAGGAGGAAAGACAATAAGTTCTGTTTTAGACTTGTTGAATTTAAGATGTCTATTGGATATCCAGTTGGAGATGTCTGAAATGAAGCCAGATGAGACCTTGGGAGGGGGGGAACATAGATTATCAAAGCTGGAAGAGACTTTAGAACATAGAACATGGAATGTCAGAGCCAGAAGGAAACTTAGACTACCGAATCTGACGTGTTAAAGCAAGCTAGAAGGGGCCTCACAACAGAAAACATAGAATGTCAGAAGTAGTATAGACTTTAGGACCTAGAACATGGACTGCCAACATCAACTGGGACCTTAGAACAAGAATGTCAGACCTGGAAGAGACCTTAAAACATAGAACCCCAAAGAGAAGGGAATATTAGAGCCAGATGGGATCTTAGAGAACATCTTGTCCACTCCCCTCACTTCCACAGGGGAGGAGCCTCCAGACTCATGGTGGGGATGAAGCCACAGAAGGGTCCATGTCCTAGAGTTACAGCTGGCTGCAGGGGCACCTGGAGAGCTTCCTGGGATGGTCTGTTGAGATGCTCCCGGAGCCAACCTTTAGAGGTCCAGAGTGAGGAGGACAGACTGCCCATAGGAAGGTTTGGTGTGAGCAGTGCCAA
>NW_025358158.1:0-1993 GCF_016433145.1 Gracilinanus agilis | reverse complement strand
ACAGAGACAGAGACAGACAGAGACAGAGACAGAGAGAGACAGAGAGACAAAGTCTGAGAAAAAAGACTAAAGCATAGAGACAGAATGATAGAGACAGAGACAGACAGAGGTAGAAAGGAGTAAGATACGGCCATATTATTGAGTACTTGGTTGACAATGTTCAGACTTAATTCTGTCAGTCAAAAGAAATTTGTTGAATATTTCTGAATATGGAACAACATGGTGAAAGAGGCTTTGTTTTGGATTTTTTTAAATCAAAGTTCTATGATTTCAAGGTTTAGGAACCTTATACAATAGCTCTGAGCCTTGCTATCTTGGAGAGATGTTTGGGGCACAGAGAGATCAAGTTATTTGAAACAGTTAGTATATGTCATCTTTGGATGGCACTTAACCCAGCGTTTTGTGACTCCAAAATGGATTTTTAGACACAGTTTAAATTCTACCTCAGCTATATAACTTTGGACCAGTCATTTAATCTCTCAGGCTCAAGTTTCCTCATTTGTAAATTGTAGAAAATAATAGCCCTATCTTGCAAGGCTGTTATACTTTACAGAACTTAAATAGCGATATAAATACCAGTGATGATTATTTTATAATGTTGCAAATCATGCTACCCTGTATCTCCCAGGATTACTTTTAATTCTTGCTCATTATCTTCTCTTCCTCTATTCCCTTCCCTAGTCCAAGCTAAATGACCAGTATTTGGTCCTTAGAATTTAGTCTCATCTTTCACCAAAACAGGATTAGGAAGGAAAAAAAAAAAAAAAGAACCCTTGAAATAGCTGCCTCTGAACTACCACATTTATCATCAAACTTGGTGTCCTCATACTGGCTGTAGCTCTAAGGTAAGTCTTGATCTATTAGCCAGTGTGACTACTTGACAACCATAACATGAATAGCAACTAAAAGGTAATAAAATATCAAAGGATACAAATGATGCAGTTAAGGCTAACTAAGCAGCCAGTGTCCTAATAGGCTGTAGACAGGCACACTGCAGACATGTACACATTGCCACCAGATCTACTTGGTTATCACTTTATAGACAGGTCTAGTTTCTGGTCTTACTTCTCCTTGTTGCAACATAGTGTCACTCCTAGAAGAATCAAGCTTCTTTATAACTCTATTCTAGAGAGTTCCAGATCAAAATTGTTCTACTTCAGTCACCTAACACCCCAGAACCAGAACTGTTTTGTTTTTTTTGAAAAATCCCTCTTCCAGGGAGTGTGTTAACTATAAAGCCACCAAAAAGGTGTTTTTGGTATTTTTTTCCTATTTATTGGTTTCTCTGAATAAGGAAAGCAAAAGATAATTTCCAGATCAAAAAGGTTTCATTCAGACTCCTCTGAGCCCTTGAGGGTTCCCAAAATATTTATATACATTGTCTCCATGAAACATTCCACAATAAAAAGTGGTTTGTTTGTTTTTTTAAGGGAATGGTGGTGGCTAGTCTAACAGTCTGGCTAAACTGAGGCCAGGGGGATTGGCAATCTTTGCTAATTCATATCTTTTATCTACTCTCAAGATTTGCCTGAGAATTTGCTCTCTGGTTCCCTGTCTTCTTAATAAGAGAACCTAAATTCTCCAGGGGTCCAACTCCATATTCATTCTAAAATTTTGAAGATCACTTCTACTTTTACTCCTGATCTTAGGGGTAATTCTCTTCAAAGGGGAAGGAAGGTCAGTAAAAAATGTACCCAGAATATAAAAATGAATCAGGTATGGAACAGCAGTTTTATTCAAACAGAGAAAGGTAATGATAAGCAATAAAGGATCACTGAATGATTATAATCATTTGAAAGGCTATTATGCAAGCCTCACTAGAACCTTTGCAACAAAGCTGTCCAGTAGCTAATTCACATTTCACCTTCACAAAGTACAAGTCTCATAATCAGTGCTAAGAAGGATTTTTCTTTCTTGTGGTTTCCTTTCTGGTAGTCTGCTACTGCTTTTGTTGTCCCTATAACTGGTCCAATGAACCGAGAATAATATGCCA
>NW_025358157.1:0-1464 GCF_016433145.1 Gracilinanus agilis | reverse complement strand
GCCAATAAGAGAACAGATAAAAATCTGAGACTCCTCTTTTGACCCCTTTTATGATCCACACCTTTTCTTATTGAAAAACATTATAGCCTTCTAGGAAAACTTTACGTTTTTAGTAAACCAGCACTTAATGAATTAACAGCCTTTTTTCATTCAGCAGAGTAAAGCTGCAGCTGTGGGTATATCTCTAACTGCTCCAGGCATCCCAAAGCACAGAGTGGCAAGCTCAGGCAAAATAACTTTTAGATAAAGTGAGGCTCATTTTTAACCTCGAGACTGTTTCTCATTATCTTCTGGCATTATCTTTGTAAGAAAATTCTTTGTAAAACTATAACTTTATTGTGCTTTGATGTGACATAATTTGTGTTTCTGTGCAAATGTGAAGTTTCTGGGGAAGTTCTTTTCTGTGAAATGAGTCTGGAAATTATATATATAATAAACTCCATGCTCCTGGAGCCAGAGCTGGAAGTATGAGGTAAAAGACAACTCCCTTGTTCTCTCCTCATTTCCTTATCAACTAAACTGTCCTCATCAGATTATCAGAGATGATAAAAGAGATCTCCACAATCTCTGTCTATCCTTCTCTCTCTCTCTCTCTCTCCTTCTCCCTCCTACTCTTTCTCTCCCTGGCTGTCTTTCTCCATCTCCTTTGTTCTTTGCCTGTCTCTCTCCCTCTCTTTCTCTATATCTCTTTTACTCTAGCTGTTTCTAGTTCATTCTATATCTCTATATCTACCTTCTTCTCCGTCTGCTTCTCCTATTGGTTTCTCTGTCTCTCTTTTACTCTGTCTCTATTTTATTCTACCTCTACTTTTCTCCGTTCTCAGTCTTTCTCTCTGTTTCTCTGTATTTCCCTCCCTCACTTTCTTTCTCTCTGATTCTTTCTCTCTCTCCTTCCTTCTCTTGACCCATTCTTGCTCTCTCCCTACCACTCCGTCTCTCTCCCCCTCTCTCTGCTTTGTCTGTCTTCTTCTCCCTCTCAATCCCTTTTTCTTTCCATCCCTTCTCCCTTTCTCTCTCTCTCTCTCTCTCTCTGGTTCCATTCCTTTTCCCTCTCTGTCTTTCCATCCCTCTGCTCTTTCTCTCCTCCTTCTCTCTCTCTCCATCTTTGATACTGCCTCTATGCCTATTTCTCCTTTTCTCTCTCTCATTCTCTCCCCCTTTCACTGTCCCTCTCATTCTGTCTAAATTTTTCTCAGTCCCTCTCTCCCTCTTGATAGGGGTCTCTCTGTCTCCCTGTGTCTCTGATCCTATCTCTTATGTTTCTCATCTCTCGCTGTCTCTGTCTCCCTACCTCTCTCTATCATTCTATCCCTCTCTCCCACTCTTGTGCTATGACTCTCTCCCTCCCACTCTTTCCGTATATCTCTTTCTCCCTATGACTCTCTCCCCATCTCTTTCTCCCTTCTGTACAGCTCTATCTACCCATCTCTGTGCCTGTTTATCTCCCTCTATCAAATCCCTATT
>NW_025358156.1:0-8311 GCF_016433145.1 Gracilinanus agilis | reverse complement strand
AACCTTTATTTTTGTTAATACTATTGCTTAAAAAATCCTTACCTTCTGTCTTGGCATCAATATTTAGTAGTGATGCCAAGGCAGAAGGGCTGTAAGGGCAAGGCACTTGGGGTTAAGTGACTTTCCCAGGGTTGCACAGCTGGGAAGTATCTGCCATATTTGAACCCAGGACCTCCCATCTCCAGGCCTGACTTTTCTATCCTCTGAGCCACCCAGCTGCCCCTCATATAATCTTTAGATACTCATTTATGGTCTTGCTCAGAGTCAGAGCCCCATTAATTGAGCTCTTGCTATTTCTTGGTCAAGATTCTATGGTTTAAAAAATTTAACTTACCCTTAATAGCCATATGAAAAAAATGCTCTAAATCACTAATAATTAGAAAAATGCAAAATAAAACAATTCTGAGGTTCTACCATATGCCATCAGATTGGCAAACTTGATAAAAAAAGAAAGTGATAAATGTTGGCGTCACTATGGGAAAACAAACATATTTAATGCCTTGTTAGTGAAGGCATGAATTGGTCCAGTCATTCTAGAAAACAATTTGGAACTATGACCCAAAAGTTATTAAACTGTACATACCTTTTGACTCTGCAATACCATTTATATTGGTATCTATGGTATATATATATATATAGTGTGTGTGTGTGTGTATGTATGTATGTATGTATATATAGGTACATACCCTATAGAGGTCAAATGATTTGCCCAAAATAATAAGTGTCCAGTGGGTTGAGATCTGATCACATGGAGGACATACCCATAGACGCAATGAAGTATCATTTATGAACACAAGAAATAGGATATAGGAACATGCACATACATATACATATATATGTACATATTGATAGATTTATATTTCAAAGAAATCAAAGAAAGAAGAAAAGGACCTGCCTGGACAAAAATATTTATAGAAGCTCTTTTTGAGGTTGAAAAGAACTAGAAAGTAAGGGGATACCAATTGGTTGAGGAAACACTGAACAAATTGTGTTATATAAAGTTAAAATGATGAAATGGATAATTTCAGGGGAATCTGGTAAAACATATATGAACTGATGCAAAGTGAAGTGGGTAGAACCAGGAGAACATTTACAAAATAACAACATTATAAAAACCATCAGTTTGGAAAACTTAAGAACTCTGATTGATGCATTGACCCACCACAATTCTAGAAGATCAGTGATGAAGGATGCTAACCACCTTTTGACAGAGGTAATGGACACAAGATGCAGATGAGACATACCTTTGGACATGGCCAGTGCAGGAATATGTTTTGCTTGATTATGCAAAACTGCATCCATTACAAGAGTGTTCTTTTTTTCCCAATAGGGGTGAAGTAGGAGTAAAGAAAATTAAACATGCTAATTAATTTTTTTTTCAGTCAAAGAGTTACATAGTCTCCCTCATCCCTAGTCTGCTGGAATCATGGTTGGTCATTGTGTTGATCGAAATTCTTAAGTCTTTCAAGGTTGTCTTTTTCATATTGTCATTTTTTCCCAACCCGAGTCCTTTGAATCATTGTGAAATAATTAACCCTTCATGCCAATGAGTGCCTCCTGATTACTGTTTAAAAGTCCTTATTCCATTTGTGGGTCAAGAAGGTAGGACAGAGGAAGGTTTGGGGGAAACAACCTCCATGTAGGTATAGGTAGGTTAGTGGTAACAGGATCATAGGATAACAGATTTAGAACTAGAAGAGATTCTTATCTAATCCAACCTCTCAATTTGCAAATGAGCAAACTGAGCCCTTTAGAGGTGAAATGATTTGCCCAAGGTCATACAGATAATAAGTGTCAAAGACAGATTTCCAGTGGGGTGAGATCTGCAAAAATGGAGGTCATACCTATAGGCACATCAAAGTTTCATTTATGAACTCAAGAAATATAATGTAGTAGTAAAGACAGCACTTGAGGATGCAAACTGGGCAATGACCAAATGGGACAGTATCAAAACACAACAGTGACATTCATGTAGTAGAAAAATCAGATCGTGGGGTTAGAGTTGGGAAGAACTATTATCAACATCATGTCATCCAACCCTCTCACTTTACAGATGAGGAAACTGAGGGATAGAGAGGTCAAACATTTGCCCAAGGTCTTAGGAGCAGGACCAGGATTCTTTTCCAGAGTTAGTGTACTTTCTGTAATAACCTTTCGCCTCCACCCTGTACTACATAGCTTTGTATTTGTGTGGAGATATTTCCAACTTCTGGGATCAGAATAAAAAGGCAAGATTGGTAAGGAAATGCATTGTGGTAACAGAAAACCACCACTGTTAGATCACCACCCTATCCTGATATGGGAGGTTATTTAAAACCATAAATCATAAGAGCATGTATGGTCTCTGAGCATCTTAGGGATACAGAAACCAAAAGGCTGTTTCAAGCCAGAAGTTTTGGAAACCAAAAGGAGGTTGTGGCTTTGTGGAGGGAATCAAGGGGTGGGTTTTTTGGGAGAAAATTATATGTGGGAGACATATAGGGTTTGGAAATATAACTTGGTCAGAAACACAAAGGGCTCTGTAACCCCTTAACTATGGAGTGGGACTACGAGGGCTCTTTAATGAAAAGAGATCCCCAGTTGTTGAGTGTTAGATTGGATTTCTGAAGCTGTGGGGGTGATGGAATAGCTGATGTGGCAATCCAGCTCGAGTTGCTAAAAGCCTGCCATGCACAGAATGGTCCCAAAAGTATTCAACAGAGCCTGGTCAGCAAACAGACCAGCCCTGGGTGGGTACAACAGAACTAGAGTGGAGAAGACTGAATAGAAACAGTAATTAAATCCTTGCTCTAGCCTCAGTTTCATAGCCTTAGACTGCAGAAATGGATCAGCATCTTTGGCACTATCATGCTTATAAAGGAGGATATTTTTAAAATAACATTTATTATTAAGTTAAAAGTTATAAAGTTAAACAATAAAATCATTAAAGATACAAAAAACTGTTTAAAAAGGAAATTTTCTTCATTATATGGAACGGCTCTCTGAGAAGGGGAGGGATATATGGGACATTTCAATGTAAGAAAGTGTAAAAAGAAGAGATGTCAATAAATATGTATTTAAAAAAAATTAAAAACAAGCAAAAGGTCTTGAAGGTACCAGTGTGTCCATCCAGTGGCTCTAGCAGCCAGCCAAAATTACATAACATCAGATATGGAAGGGACCCTGGAGGCCATCTAGTACCAAATATAATGCACAGAAATCCCCTCTACAATATCCCTGGCAAGGAGTCATCCTTGAACACCTTTAGTGATGCAGAACTCTCCAGGGAGTCCATTCTATTTTCAGAGACTTCTCATTATTGGGAAATGCTTCCCAATGATTGAGAAATGTATTTTTTCTTACTTCAAGGGAGTGTCAGCCTTTCTAGGTGGATATTCCTTCCAATGCTGCAGCTTACAACTCCTACCTTCAAACTTGGGGACTCTAACATACACCCTGCTTAGATACCTTGGCCTCTCAGCTCATTAATCTGCTTGACTCCCATGACCTGTACCTTCAATCTGCCTCAGTCATACTTTTTTTTTTTTAAGACTGCAGGGAAACTGCCTGTTCTCGGTTGGATTGGATTTGGAAAGAGCAACCTCCACCCCACTCCCAACAAATCCTGCATCTTTAGGTTCTGAGTCTCCTTAGGAAATCTGGGTTCAGTTCATTCTAGCCATGTTTAAAAAGGAGGTACATCCAATCTACCAGTTTGTTGGTTGTTTTTTTATATTCTGTACAACATGGTTTGTATGTATGTGTTCGTATAATATATATTAAATATAAGAAATGAGACATTAAGAAATATTGTGTGAGAGCTGAAGAAAAAAGTCAAGGGAGAAAAATCAAGTTGAGGTAATGCCAGTGGCTGGATGCCACCAGTCTGAGCCATCTGGGAATCTGAAGAAGAGGTCAGAGGTCCAGGTATAGTGGCCCAGGTTTAACTATCACTCCTAGCTTTTTCGTCTCCATGACTTGGGACTCTGAAATTGCTCACTTCGATCCCGATGACCAATGTTGTTATCTGTCCCTCACTCCTTCTAAACCTATTTTTTGAAGGTTCTTTTTCATGTGAATTTAAAAATTATCAATAAACACAAAGAACAAGATGGAAGACTGTATACAAAGCTATGCATTTGTATTACTGTATACACACATACATATACATGCATACACACACACACACACACACACACACATATATATATATACACACACACACCACAGAGGAGAGGGGGAGACAGAGAGACAGACAGACAGACACACACACACACAGAGAGAGAGAGAGAGAGAGAGAGAGAGAGAGAGAGATTTTGTTTATTAAGAAAAACAAGGGATTAGACCTGTGATTTCATTAGCATAGAGAACTACAAGGAAAGGTGATTCCTTCTGCCATTTTGGGTTGGTGCCTTTTCTACTTCTATTTTTTATTATTTAAAAATATTTTATTTTCCAATGACATTTAATAACAATTTTCAACATACATTTTCAGAAATTATAAGATCTAAATTGTTCCCCCCACTCCTGAAGATGGTAAGTAATTTGATCTGGGTGTTGGTACCTTTTCTGCAACTTATTTTAGAGAGCATAGAGCAATGAGAGGGGCTAGGAGGCACAGAGTGCCAGATCTGGAGTCAGGAAGACCTAAGTCTCACACACTTACTTGCTATATGATCCTAAGGAAGTCACTTAACCCTGTTTGCCTCAGTTACCTCATCTGTAAATGAGCAGGAGAAGAAAGGGGCAAAAATTCAAAATGAGATCACAAAGACTCAGACACAATTGAAACAACTGAACCACAAAGTACTGAGAATTTTAAATGATTTGTCAAGAGTAATAAAAGTGTCAGGAAGAACTTGAATCCAGGTCTTCCTGCCTTCAGGACCAGCTACCTATCCACTTTAGCATTTCTCTCTTAAGAAATGTCTGTGTATGATTTATCACTTTTTTATTTGGGTATATGTTTGGGGTTTTAGTTTTATAAGACTATTCACTTACGAAAATTAATAATATGGAAATACGTTTTGCGTGATAATACATGTATTGATTGAATTGCTTGTCAGCTCTGGGAAGGGGGAGGAAAGAAGGGAGGGAGACATTATGGAACATATAACTTTGGAAAACTTATGTGGAAATTCATTATTAAAATTAAAAATTTAAAAAGAAATATGTATATGTATATATATGCACACACGACATGCATACGTTAACAGCTGTATATGTATATACATACCCATATATGTACACATCCCTCTATTTCCTCTTAAGTCTCCCTACCAATCAGAAGTCACATCTCCTTTGCCATAGAGGTTTCTCACTCAAACATGAGCTACCTGTGTCACATGGTTGACTTTCAGGGAACCAGCCAACCAGGCTAGGTAGGGTAACACAGGGATCAGGCAAAATTTTCATAGGAAAAAGAGGGAAAAGGAGGAGAATTTATAGTCTCAAAATCAGAGTGTGTGGGAGAGAATCCTGAAATGTCCAGGCTCACTCAGACCTGGACCGAAGCCCACAGGATAAAACTACTCAAATAGCCTTAAAAGGAAAAAAGGATTGGCTTAGTGGGGACCGAAGGTCATCTTGAACTTTTGCAGATACTCTGAGTCACAGGGACTATTTAGACCTAATAGAGGGGAGGTTTCCTTGATGCCCTCTATAAAAGGGAGGCAAGTTTTTCTGTCTCTTGAGGGGTTTCCGGATGGACTCATATATGTGTTTCTAAAACAAAAACAAAAACAAAAAACTGTTCTATACTCAAAGTCTTCTTAACCCGATTGCTTACTGTAGAGCTGCGACAACTCAGGGAGACATGAGCCAAATTAGAGTGATTCCACAGGACATCGTGAATGTGAACGCGAGGCATTGAGATTAACCTGATTCATATTGCCAGCCCAATTGGCACACCGGTTATAAAAATATTTTTAAAACCCACCACTTACTAGGCTTGCAACATCAGAATTTCTTAGCTTCACCCCCCAGACACAAAGTTCTCTTCCCAGCATGTAACGTTCATCTCGAATCGTCTTGAGCAAAGGTTCAAGAGAAACTTCTGGGAAGCCTTTTGGGGAGACAGCAGGGCTTATGAGCATCAACTAAAAGGTAAGGAAAAAAATATTGGTACTTTCAAAGAAAACCTCCCAACATATTTCACTATGTGGATGAGGAGGAAATGACACGGAAACATGGAAAATTCAATCGGTTGAGGTTTTATATTAGATACATGTATGTAGGTGAGGTTGAAGGGACAATTGATTGAGGTGGGGGTAAAACTCCAGGAAAATTTATTCAATTTAGAGAGGAAATGGGCAAGCTGGAAAAGTCCCTTCACCTTCCTGAGGATCTGTTCATTCTCTATGCTGGTTTTCAAGGCCTTCTTGATGGTGGTGCACACAGAAGTCTGAGACTGGATACAGTGCTTTTCATATGTTTTCAGGAACTTTGTAAGAACAGGGACAATGGACAAGGAAGTTCCTTTGATTTTTGTTTTTTCTTTCTTTGTTCTTGGCATGTTTTAAAGACCCCGTTAGAATCTTCTTGATGGCTGAAAGCATTTGCTCATCCTGAAATGTGTATGGCAGATTTGCTATTAATAAGCAGGACACTAGAATACCTTTCCTAAAAAAATTTTACATGCATTAAACATGAAAAAACCAACCCCATTGTATCTAGAACCAGATGATATGAGTTCAAATCCTGTCTCAGACATTTACTGATGGTGTGGCCAATGACAAGCCACTTTACCCCAACTGGATTTCTGTTTTTTCATTTGTAAAATAAAGAACAACGTGACTTCTAATATTCCTTCCAGCTCAACTCGCTCATGATCTTATTTCTTTCTACCTTATGAATGTCATTGATTTGTTCTGATATTTCCCTGTTGATTATAGTCCAGTTTGCACTTTCAAGTCACGGATTCACCTCTAGATTCTATTTATTTTTGTATTCATAAATGACACTTAGGCAGCTTGTTGGTGCAGCGGATGAGCACCAGACCTGGAGTTAGGAAAACCTCTCTTCCCAAGTTCAAATCCAGCCTTAGATACTTACCATTCATGTGACTCTGGGCAAATCACTTAACTTTATTTGCTTCATTTCCTCATCTGTAAAATGAGCTGGAGAAGGAATAGCAATCCACTCCAGAGTCTCTGCCAAGAAAATCTCAAAATAGGGTCACAAAGAATCAGACCCAATGGGAGACCAAACAACAAATGATGCTTGTACCTAAATGAAATCTATAAATATGACTTCAGCTTAGGCATATCTTAACCTGCCTCTGAGACTTATTGCCTGGGTGAACTTGGGCAGATCAAATCATTTCTTTGAACCTCAGATTCCTCATTGATAAAATGAGAGGACTTGACTAGATGACATAAGTATTCTTCCAGCTCTAAAAGTATAATCTCATTCTCTAATCCTTACTCCATGAAGGCTATTTCTTTAGAACTTTTCTTTGTCCTCTTTCCACGGTCCATAGAGAGGGAGAATTGCTAAATGATGGCTAGGAGATAAGCTTTGGTAATGACCTGAAGAGTAGGTCAAATTTTTATAAAACCCTTAACCTTCTGTCTTAGAATCAATAATATGTATTGGTTCCATGGCAGAAGAACAGGAAGGGCTAGTTCCCAGGGTCACCAAGCTAGGAAGTGTCTGAGGTCAGATTTGGGTAGGTCAAATTTTGAAAAATCACGGAATACTAGAGTAAGGAAGAATTGACATTTAGAGGCCACTTGGTGGAGAGTTCAGACTCTGTATGTGTCCACAGCCAAACAAATGAGACAACTACATGAAAATTGAGTTAATAATATTGAAATCAATTAGCTCTATCCCCACATTAAGTGCTAACTCTATTTCAATAACTTAATATTTGTTTGTATTCGTTTTCACTTTAGTTGTTTGTATTAATGTTTTTCCTAATTAGGTATCTATGTTAAATAGTAAAATAGTAAATCCTGAAAATAATAAAGCAATTACCTCAATATGGGCTTCATTAACAATAGCTTTTGATTTATCTCTGCTAAAAAAATTAGCTTGATTCTCTTGTCAAGTAGAATTCTGCTTGGCTCGGGCAATTAATGCAATTGTGAATTGTGTTCCTTAGTCCGATGCTCATTAAAGTTGTTTCTATATTAGGCAAATAGCTCAAATCTTAGAAATCTTATTAGAGAAGATCTGAATGAATGCCATGGGGGGAAAGGACCTTGAAGGATCACTGATTTGATCTTTGCTGCTTCATAGTTAAGGACGCTTATTAATTAAAATAAACATATTTTAATAATTGTATATGTTTTGTATATATATACACACACATATATATATATGTATATAT
>NW_025358155.1:0-1167 GCF_016433145.1 Gracilinanus agilis | reverse complement strand
TTATTTTATTGAATAAGTTCACATGTCTCCTTCTACTTAATTTAAAATGTAATTATATACTTTGAAGCACATTGTGTAAAAGGCAAAATGCAGGTAAAGGAAAGGTCTACGTAGACCATGAGGTAAACTCTCCCTGGAGAAAAACTAAGAAAGAGATTTCCCACGAGGCATGTGAGCCCATGATTCAGGTTGATCACATTGAAGAGACTTCTAATGGAGAAGGAAAATGGTAGATGCTGCTTGTGTCCAAGATTAGGAACTGGTGAAAGCATGGAGAGGACCACAACCAGGCTGACAAAGAGTATTTGAGGTCAGATGAGGAACTTCATGGAAGCTGTGAGCAAAAGAGATGAGTAATAAATACATTTTCCAGCAGCAAGCTTTTCTGCTCTCAAGCCTTTCTGCACTAAGGGCTTCACATCCCTGTTCCCATCCTGCAGGGAATCTTAAAGGATCTTATTTCATTAAATGTCTTATAGTTCCAAAGCTACGTGGCATTAGAATGAAGAGACACTGAATATCTATGCTATAGCTGAGTAATGTTAAATGTTTATAGTTTGGGGGTTGTTGGAGGGGTTTTTTATTTTGATTATTGGTGTGTGGAACCAGATGGGGACAAACAAGTCAGATGAATGATATCACTGAAAAATCCCCACATTGAACGTGAGTACTCTAAGAGTCCCAAATGGTTGGAACTTCACCAGCCCAAACCCCTAGATTGACTTTTTTCCCCTTACAGGTCAAGATTCCTCACCAGAGGATCATAGATTACAGGTGATATAATCTAGTCCAAGCTTAAGCAACTTGCTCAAGGTCTCATGAGTGATAAACAGAGTCAGAATCTGAACCCAGGTCTTCTAACTACAAATCTAATGCTAAAGGCTACTAGTAAAAGTTAGGTATGGGGAAGTGGGGTGGCTCAGTGGATTGAGAGCCAAGCATAGAGACAGAAGGTCCTGGGTTCAAATTTGACCTCAGATGCTTCCTCACTATAGGAACCTAGACAGGTTAACCCCATTGTCTAGCCCTTACAGTCTACTGTCTTGAAACCAACACAGTATTGATTCCAGGAGAGAAGGTAAGAGATTTCTTTTTTAATTAGGAGCTCTCTTTTCTTAAAAAAATTATAGAGAAGTAGAGCATAGAGAATAAATATATATATATATA
>NW_025358154.1:0-5166 GCF_016433145.1 Gracilinanus agilis | reverse complement strand
TTCAATATGGTCATTTCTGGTCTTTGATTTACTTGCCTCACTTTCCAGTTGTGAAATTCTGCCTTTTAAACTGTTATTTCCTTGCCAGATCTCTTCCATCTTTCTCATGAACTCAGATATGAACTCTTCATGACCTTGTGACCCATTTTCATTTTTTAGGAAAGGTTTGGATTGTTTGTTCTCCTCAGTTGTTTCCTCTGTTGTCTGGATTTTTTCTGTGTAAAAGTTATCAAGTGTTAAAGGTTTTTTCTCCTTCATCTTTCTCTTCTGGTTTTCCTGATGGCTTGCCATATTAAGCTGTGTTCCCTCTCAGCTTTATGCTTGTGCCCAGGATCTGTTTGTGGCTCTTTAGAGATTCCTGAGGTCTCAGGTATAGTTGTTTTGGGACAAGCCTCTTGGTGGTCTCCTTGCTCATTCTTTTGCCTGAAGCTCCTTTAACAGTCTCAGGGAGCTGCTTCCACAGTCAAGCACCTCTCTGCACTGGGTCCCCACTCAAGGTCTGCTCCTGCACTCAGGATCAGCCCCTTCATCTGCGCCCCAGTCTGTGCTTTAATCCGTGCCTCAGCTGGCACCTGTGTCAGCCCCTTCGCCTGCGCCTGGGCTCAGGGTCTGGGTTCAGGGTCTGTGCTCAGAGTCCGCGAGTTCCTCAGCCTCCCGGGGGGTACCAAGTCTTGCTGCTCCCAGGAACAAGCCCTGGTGAGCTGCCAATAACCCGATGGGTGCCCCAAAACTGCTCCAACTCCCGTGCGCTGGCTTTGGCGAGGTAGGTGGGGTGGGGTGGGGGAGGGGGTTGCTCCGCTGGTGTTTTCATGGGAGCTGTTTTATCCCTTTATAGCATGGAAATGCCATGTTTCCACGTACCTCAGATGCTGCACCCTGTTGTGGGGTCCCTTCTTTCCTCTGGATTTGTTTTTATGTCTTCTTGAGGAGTCCTATATGCGTGGGTTAGGAGAAGTCAAGCAGCTGCTTTTTACTCTGCCGCCATCTTAACCCCCTCTCTCTTTGATCCTCTAGGTTTTTCTTAAATCATCTTTCTTATCATTTCTTTAAATCAGAGTAGTACACCATTGCAATCATATACCACAACTTGTTCAGCTATTCCCCAACTGATGGCATCATCTCAGTTTCCAATTCTTTGCTACCACAAAAAAAAAGTTGTTTGAAATATTTTTGCACAAGCAGGTGTAAAGTTACTTTGAATGATCTTGTTTGTGTAAGGATATTCTAGGAAAACAACATGCAAGCAACAGAGGCAATGGACTTGATCCTAGGGCATAAAACAAATAGAGAGATTTAGAGTAGAAAAAATTGGGCAACTCCAAACTCCAATAATGCTTGGTGATTATGGAGAGCATCAACAAATGTCAGTAGCCTCATTATTACCCAGGCAGGAAAGATGATCATTTTGAAAAAGTTCAATAAATACATAGTTTTGGGTGAGGTCTCTCACCAAAGGAACCCAAACCTATGAAGATCTCACCAGCATCTAGGACTTGGAGCCAAAGCCTCGAGGGAGCATACATAAGTGATTTCTTCCAATTCTAGGATAAAGATCTCTCCATAACCATGCCCTACCTGAAGGTTTCAGCTAAACTGGAAGATGGAGAAAATGAGAGATTATAGCTGCTGGGAGAACAGTAAGCCTATCAGTGTAAGTGGAAGAGGGGAAAGGTTCCATATGGATTAAGAGTCATTTTGTATTTTTCTTCCATTAATAAAGAATTCTTCAAGTGGCCAACCTACTGGTGCTGATCCTGTCTTTACTTAACTTGTCCTTGGAAAAGAGACTTGATCTCTTGCAAAGAAAATGGAAAGAAAGTAAGAATTAAGTAATCCTTTCTTCTTTCTATCTTCTCATGGTGTTTCCATTTACCCTTGGGAACAGTATTAATTCTTCTTAAAATGTCTTCTTGATCTCACTCCAGATTTTTAGAAAGCCTAACTCTTTTTTTGTTGTCCTTAGCTTTCCTCAATATTTTCAGCTATTTCTGAACTTTATCACACCTGACATCATTTTTATAGGACCCTGGTACTCTTTTGGATTTATCTTCAGTTATGTCTTTGTTGTCATCATTTGTAATTTTTTTTTAATCCCAGGAGGTTGATGAGTTTCCATTCTAACCACACTAATCTCTTTAGAAAGCTTTTCCTAGCAATTAGAGAAGAAAAAGAAATTGAAGGTATTAAAATAGTAGATGAGGAGACCAAGCTGTCACTTTTTGCAGATGATATGATGGCCTACTTAAAAAATCCTAGAGAATCAACTAAAAAGCTAGTAGAAATAATCAACAACTTTGGCAAAGTTGCAGGATACAAAATAAATGCACATAAATCATCAGCATTTCTACATGTTTCCAATACATCTCAGCAGCAGGAGTTAGAAAGAGAAATACCATTTAAATCACCCTAGACAATATAAAACACTTGGGAATCTATCTACCAAAACAAACACAGCAATTATATGAACACAACTACAAAACACTTTCCAAACAATTAAAACTAGATCTAAACAAATGGAAAAACATTGACTGCTCATGGGTAGGATGAGCTAACATAATAAAAATGAATATTCTGTCCAAATTAATTTACTTATTTAGTGCCATACCCATCAAACTACCAAGAAACATTTTTACTGAATTAGAAAAAACTATAACAAGTTTATTTGGAACAACAAAAGATCAAGAATATCAAGGGAAATAATGAAAAAAATGTGAAGGAAGGTGGCCTAGCAGTGCCAGATATTAAAGTATACTATAAAGCAGCAGTCATCAAAACAATATGGTACTGAGGAATAACAAACTGGAGAAGTTCCAGGTAAAATGGAAAGACCTCCAGGAACTAATGCAGAGCGATAGGAGCAGAGCCAGAAGAACATTGTACACAGAGACTGATATATTATGGTAAAATCGAATGTAATGGACCTCTGTCTGTACCAGCAGCAATAGAAAAACCCAGGACAATTCTGAGGGATTTATTCAGAGGAAGAACTACAGGAGTGGAAACACAGAAGAAAAACAACTACTTGAACACATGGGTTGAGGTGGACATGATTGGGGATGTAGACCCGAAAGGACCACAGCAATGAAACTATCAATAATATAGAAATAGGTCTTGATCAATGACACATGTTAAAACCAGTGGAAATGCGCATTGGCTATGGGGGGGTTAAAAGGGGGTCAAGGGGAAAAGTAAGAACATGAATCATGTAACCATGGAAAATTTTTCTAAAAAATAAAATTAAAAAAAAAAAGGAAAGCTTCTCCTTTTCTTCTCTTTGGAATTGTTTGCATTTCTGTCTTCAGAACTCCCTTAAGACCTATAATATTAGACCATAAGATCTTACATATTCTTACTCTGAACTCTTAACTGCCCTCTTCCCAAATCTAGGATGCTTATTATCCTTTATCTTACTTTTGCCCCTGCTTCACTCTATCACCAGCTTTAAGATTCCAAGGTCCCTTCTCCTGATGGTCTTGCTATTTCTATTTTGGCAACCAGTTGGTCATTACTGGGCAGCATCAGGCCCAGAATAGCATTTCCCCATGTGACTTTCTTCACTTTTGAAGAATGAAATTGTCATTAAGGCAACCTAAGAATTTATCAACTTCCCTGCTTTTAGCAGAGAGAGGAGGAAGGTGGTGCTTTGCCATATGTCTGCATAGTTAAAGTTGCCTATCACTGCTTTGAATCTGTTCCAATTTAATTCTTCTCTGTTCATGTCAACCAACCAAGTACTAATTTCTACTTGACTTTTTCACTGTTGGAGACCAGTTTCCACAGAGAGTCTTCTCTGTGGGCTGGCATCATTTCTCATAAGTAGGACACATAAGTATTGTAGTGAAGGAACAGTACTAGGATAGGTGCTTGTCCCACCCTTCAGTATTTTGGTTATGGATTATTTGTTTGTTTTTTATTTGTTTTAGTCAGAAAAGCCTTCTAGCATTGTACACACAGAGCAGAAAAGACAGCTAAATTCTGCTGTTTTTCTGGCAAAATCCAATTATAATAACTGAATTCAGAAATACTGCTGTAAAAGTTATCAGGTTGAATACCTTTGTGTGTGTGTGTGTGTGTGTGTGTGTGTGTGTGTGTGTGTGTGTTAGACTTTTAAATCCCCAAACATAAAACAAGACATTATTAATGAATTCTATTATTTCTCCTCTGGGGTAAACTATAAAAATTGTTCTGTCTCAGATTGTAAGCTACAGGGAGTGTGCGGCTATTTCTGGTACCGAGAATGGATGCAGTTTTCCCATCTGGCCTTTTCATGTCATGGAGGGTAAGGGATGATCTATAATCTCAGAATTGAGTGTTTTCAGTTCCTCTCTCTGCTCAAACAGTTCGGTGGCTGTCTTCTGACAGGATAATTCTCCTCTCATCCTAGGTTTAAAACCAAGTCAAGGTAAAAATCAAGGAGTGTTTTCAGTCCTGCATGCAACTAGCAAGCTCCTAGAAGATTAGGGTTAGATAGATGGATAATGCATCTATTAAGTATTTACTATAGGTCAGGCACTGTACCAAGTGCTGGGAATACAAATAAATACAAGCAAAAAGGCAATTGTAATTTTTGAGGGACTTACATTCTAATGGGAGAAGATAGCACATTAAAGGGAGCTAGAAATGGAAGATAGGGCAGGCTGAACTAGGAATGAAGTGAGTATAGCTGAGACTACTAAAGAAATAGGGACCCATCCAGGCTTAGGGCTCACTAATCAGGAGAGCAGGCACCAGGGCAGAGTTATCCCAAGGTGGGTAAGGCTACTGAGGAAATGGAGCAGTCTTGAGAGTGTGCTGATAAATGTTTAACAGTCAGCTTTCTGAAAAAAAAAAACAACCCTGATAAAAATATAAATTTATGTTATTAACATTTTATCCACCACTATCTTAAGTTCAGACAATCAACAAAACAATAAACCAAGCCCTGATTTACAGTTTGCCAATTTTTCAGTGTAAATCTTCACAATGAAAATTTAACAATTGCCTCTCCAGGGCTGATTGAACTGATGCCAGCAGACCACTAGTTGGATTTATTATAACCCTAGTATCAGTGAATGGCTTATGACTAGAAAGGCCTAAATATGTGCCAGGGCATCTTCTTTCCCTTTTGGTTTCTGGTTATTAGCCAGAAAACTTGCGGAAATGTATACCTGGTTCCCTGCAAAATAT
>NW_025358153.1:0-1491 GCF_016433145.1 Gracilinanus agilis | reverse complement strand
TCTTACCCTTAAGGAGCTCTATCAGGAGAAACAGATCTCATGAAATAAATAGGTTATTTCAGGGAGAGAGACTAGCAGCTAAAGGATCTCATAAAGGGAGTGGTGATTGGACTGAGCTTTGCAGGGTATTAGAGATCCTTATAATAGGCAGAGATGAAGAGCAAGTACATTCAAGGAACAGATGGCAGGCTGTGCTAGAGATATCGTGTGCGGGCAGTTAGGTGGCTCAGTGGTTTGAGAGCCAGGCCTAGAAATGGTCAAGGGTCCTGAGTTCAGACCCGGTCTCGGACACTTCCTAGCTATGTAAGCCTGGGCAACTCATTTAATCCCGATTGCCCAAACCTTATTGCTCTTCTGCCTTGGCATCAATACATAGTATTGATTCGAAGATGAATGGTAAGGGCTTAAAGAAATAAAAAGAATATTATATGTGAGGAACCACAAGGAAGCCTGGTTGAATGGACCATAGAGTATATGAAGGAAAAATAATGTGTAGTAAGCCTGGGAAAGTAGTTATTTACTCTAGAACCAGGTCAACCGAGTCTAAATCTTTCTTTCCTATGATGGCCTTTTATATATTTGTAATTGTCGTTGTTCATGTTATATATGAACTGTTATATCACCTTTGTCCTTTCATAAAATTGTCATTTTAAAAAAGTGTTGTTATTCAGTCATTAAGTTGTGTCTAACTCATTGTGATCCTGAGGATCATGGCACACCCAAGCTGCACATGGGGTTTTCTTGGCAAAGATACTAGAGTAGTTTGCCATTTCTTTCTCTAATTTATTGTCCAGATAAAGAAACAGAGGCAAACAGAAATTAAGTGACTTGCCCAAGGTCACATAGCTAATAAGTATTGTTGTGAGGAAGATCATTATTTATATTAAGATTATTTTTTGATCTTCAGTCAATTAGAGTCTGCAGTCAGAAAGTTCAGTAAGGAGAGGACCATTCCAGCAGAAGAGGACGTTTGGATGGAAGAGGGCATGGATGAAGAGGATTCAGGATACAGGATTTATGGACTTTGTGTTAAGACTGATGAACTTATGAATTGAACTGATAAAACTTCATTTTCGAGGATTTTCTTAAAGAAGAGGATTAATCATGGACAATTTGGATTAAATGGTTTGGAAGTATTTTGGGTAACGTAAATAGTATCACTACATACTCATATGCATCCAACATTGCACATAAAACTATCAAGAACTTCGATGGAGAAGAGGAGAAAAGGAGAGAGGAGGAGATTTCCTTGAGGAATGGAACATCATAAGGAGGAAGGAGATCTGAAGGAGATCTGGAGTTTTGGTAGGTATCAAACAAAAATCAGTGACATGTTGCAACCCAACCTCTGCCTCTTCCTTCTCTTCCTTCCCTCTCTCTCTCTTTGTCTCTGTCCCCCCCACCTCCTTCCCTCCCTCCCTTTCTCTCCCTCCCTCTCTCTCTCCTCTCTCTTCTTTCCCTCCCTGTCTGTCTCTGGGTCTCTGTCTCCCC
>NW_025358152.1:0-1212 GCF_016433145.1 Gracilinanus agilis | reverse complement strand
TGTGTGTGTGTGTGTGTTATGAGAGAGAGAGAGAGAGAGAGAGAGAGAGAGAGAGAGAGAGAGAGAGAGAGAGAGAGTTAGTATATTATTGCTGTAGCACTGGGTTATATAAACACATTATCATTTGAGAGCGCCCTTGGCGTCCATCAGCATTGTAAACACGTCCTAGTGTATATACTTTAAAATTAAAGAATGCACGCACAGAACCAGGAGACTGGATTCATATTCCGAGCAGACCCACTGCTCGCGTTTATTGATTTATCATGCACCGTTTATTGTTTCAGTCCCTAAATGCAGTCGGTGTCGGTTCAATATTGTTTGGGGGAAAAAAAATCCCGTGGATGTGTGTGGATGTGTGTGCACTGGGTTCACTTGCCTTTCCCTGTGTGTGTGTGTGTGTGTATGTGTGTGTGTGTATGTGTGTGTGTGTGCTTTTCCCGAGTGTGTTTTTTGCAAAGCGAACAAATGCATTAATATTTATATGTTTATATAATCGATAACCCACTTTTCCCTTCCGTGTAAATAGGCATCAAAAGATAATTTAACAGATTAGTTCTTGAAAACATGGCAGTGAGGAAGCGTAATTTAACTATCAAACAAATCTACATGTCTAATAAAATCAGGTCTGCTAAAGAGCGGCGCCCCTGAATCTCTGCAGGAAACGTTCTTTATATTAGACATATATAAGCAGGTCCTGGCAGATGCACGAACGAATATCGCCACCCTCGGCCCCCCCAAAAATAGAAACCGCGGGGTACGCGCCCCTCTTTCCATCTGTAGGAAACCCCGTGCAAGGCGGACGCAGATTTGGGGGGTCTATTATTTTTCTTGGGCTCGGGGCGTGCATTTTGCCCTGATCCCTCCGCTCCATGCCGGGTCCCCGACCCAGTCTCTCTCGCGATTGTGAATTTGATCCCCGGGGGTTGGGGGCAGAGCTAGCTGTTTGGGCCACCAGGGGAAAGTTGGGGAGCCGGAGAAATATTGGGCGCCCTTTTTGGTCATTTTGGTGGAAGCAGGGAGGGGTGGGCTTGATTTTATATTGAGACGCCGAGCCGGCTGGAGGGCGAGAATGCTTTTCCCTGCTAGGACCTGATGCAATCCATTCAAGCCAACAAGTTTGGAGAGAATGTTGAGTTCAATCAATTCAGAACGTCGAGATGGAGCTCAGCTCACTCCAGGTATTTTGCTCGGCTCCGCTCCCCCGGCCCCCGG
>NW_025358151.1:0-1815 GCF_016433145.1 Gracilinanus agilis | reverse complement strand
TCTTTGTGAATGTGCCATGTACAGCTGAGAAGAAGGTGTATTCCTTTTTGTCCCTATTTATTTTTCTCCACATATCAATTAGATCTAATTATTCTGGGACTTCATTCACCTCTCTTACCTCTTTCTTATTTATTTTTCAGTTTGATTTATCTAGATCTGACAGAGGGATATTTAGATCTCCCACTAGTATGGTTTTACTATCTATTTCCTTCTTGAGCTCTGCCAGTTTCTCCTTTATGAATTTGGATGCTATGCTACTTGGTGCATACATATTGAGCAGTGTTATTTCCTCATTATTTATACTGCCTTTAATCAGGATGTAATGACCTTCCCTGTCTTTTTTAATCATATCTATTTTTACTTTGGCTTTGTCAGAAATCATAATAGCCACTCCTGCCTTCTTTTTCTCATTTGAGGCCCATAAGATTTTGCTCAAACCCTGAACCTTAAACTTGTGTATGTCCACCCGCCTCATATGTGTTTCTTGTAGACAACATATGGTGGGATATTGGTTTCTAATCCACTCTGCTATTTGCTTCCGTTTTATGAGCGAGTTCATCCCATTCACATTCAGAGTTATAATCATCAGTTGTGCATTTGCTGACATTTTCAAATCCTCCCCCATTCCTACCCCTTCTCCTTAAGCTATTTCCTTTAAAACCAGTGGTTTGCTATTAAGACCCTATCCCTTATCCCTTCCCTTGATTGACTTCCCTTTCTACCCCCTTCCTTATTTCCCCCCCCTTTTTGTTTTTAAAGGCCTTATGAATTCCCTCCCCCTTCTCCCCTCCCTTTTTTTGTCCTCCCCACTCCCCTGCTCCCCTTGGTTTATCCCTTCTAACTTTCTCAGAAGGGTTAGATAAGAGTTTTATTTCCCAATGGATAGTATAGCTACTCTTCCCTCTCCGGGTTGATTACACTGAGAGTAAGGTTTGATTATTACCTCTTTATGCTCTTTTCCTCTCCTTCTTATAATAGTATATGTCCCCTCTCCCTCCCATGCCCTCTTTGTGTGTAATAGAATATTCTATTTTCTTATTCACTCAAGTTTCTCTTGGTGTCCCCTGCTATTCACCCCCTCTTTCCCATCCCCCATGCCATCTTAGATTATTTAGTGTTCCACCCTCACCCTGCTAATTATTCTTCTGATTACTATAATAGTGAATATTATAATAGTGAATAGAGTTCACTACAGAGAATTAAACATAACATTTCTCTACATAGGAATACAGATAATTAGATCTCACTGAGGACCTTAAAAAGGCAAATTTAAAAATTATAAGTTTTCTTTCTTTCCCCTCTGTATCTTATTTACCTTTTCAGGTTTCTCTTGATTTTTGTGGTTGGATATCAAACTTTCCATTTAGTTCTGGTCTTTTCTGTGCAAATACCTGGAATTCTTCAATTTTGTTGAATGCCCATACTTTCCCCTGGAAATATATAGTCAGTTTTGATGGGTAGTTGATCCGTGGTTGCAGGCCCAGCTCTCTTGCCTTTCTGAATATTGTATTCCAAGCCTTGCAGTCTTTTAGCGTGGAGGCTGCCAGATCCTGTGTGATCCTGATTGGTGCTCCTTGATATTTGAATTGTTTCTTTCTGGCTTCTTGTAAGATTTTTTCTTTTGCTTGGAAACTCTTGAATTTTGCAATGATATTTCTTGGTGTTTTCCTTTCTTGATCGAATGTCGCAGGTGTTCTATGAATCCTTTCAATGTCTATATTGCCCTCTTGTAGGACTTCAGGGCAATTTTGCTGAATTATTTCTGTTAGTATGGAGTCCAGGTTTCTATTAATTTCTGGTTTTTCTGGAAGACCG
>NW_025358150.1:0-2755 GCF_016433145.1 Gracilinanus agilis | reverse complement strand
CACTCTCTCTCTCTCTCTCTCTCTCTCTCTCTCTCTCTCTCTCTCTCTCTTTTTCTCTCTCTTCCCCCCTCTCTCTGTTTCTCTCTGCATATGTATGTGTGCACACAATACATGCATACATATGACATCTAGGTGGTTCAATGAACAGAACTCTGGGTCTGTAATCAGGAAGACCTGAGTTCAAATCCCGTTTCAGACACTTAACTAGGTCTGTGATGCTGGATAAGCTCTTGAACTTTTATTTGCTTCAGTTTCCTCATCTGCAAAATGGGAATAATAATAGCATTTACCTCCTAAGGTTCTTGGGAGGATCAAATGAGATGACATTTGTAAAGCATGTGCATAGTGTCTGGCACATAATAAGTGCTGTGTAACTAGTTATCATCATCATCATTATCATTATTGGAGAATCTCTAATTCCAAGTCCAAAGCCTTCCTGGGCTTGAGTTCCAATCACGCTGGCTTCTCTGGGCTTTCCCTGCCACTGATTGAAGAATCCTGGCACTGAGTCACCATAGCTCAATTCTGAGTCTGGTGGGGATTCTCTCTTTTGCTCCTGAAACTGAGGACGAACAAAAAAGAGAACAAGATGCCACCTCGAGCAGACGCCACCTCAAACCCATTTCTTGGGGCCGCCGGACTTAAAAGGAGAGGAGAGGAGGAAGGAAGCCCTTCCCCCATCCCCAGTTCAGTTCATAGCACCTGCACTGGGGGTTAACCTTCACCCTCTCTGGATGCCAAGCAGCAAAGAGAGAATGATCGACAGTTTTCAAGATTCCGCCCTGTCTGTCCGGCTCTCTATAGCCCTTCAAAGGAGGCCGGCTGCTCCTACCCATAGAGTAGAATGCCGAAGCAAGGCGCCTCCATAGTCAACGATCTGGGCGTGCTGGAAAGCCCCCATTACCCACTTCTCCCTGCTCCAATTTTGCTGCCCAGACAAATAGGCACGGCTTCACCTTTGAACACTGTCCTTGTCTCCGATTCCAAATGGGTCTCCATGGAGGTCTTTGGGGAGGCATTAGCCACGTCCCCAGCTTCCCAGCCCTGTGCAGTCAAGTCTCCAAATAGCCGTTGTACCATCTGTTCAGGGGCTCGTTGAAACTCAACAGATTTAACAAAATGAGGAACATCCCCCCAAGTTTACCGACATTTCTGCTTGCTTGGCCTTAGTCTGGTAGGGCCTTTCTCAACCCACAAACAAAAGGAAGCAAAGCCCCTTGGTTTCCCACCTCAGATGGAAAGCTAGTCCATGCTGAGCTCTCCAAACTACATGGTGGTCTCCCCACAGGGATCTAGGGTGAGGGTCAATGAGGCCCAAAAGGCAAGCCGTCTCGGTCTGATGAAATGAAAAAAGAACCCCTGAGCATTATTATTAGGCAGCAGCAATCGAGTGATTCCAGATTTCTCGTTTGAAACTTACTATCAGGACTTAGAGAGGATCCTGGAATAAATAACAGACCAGCATTTCCACAGTCGAGCAGCTGACAGGTGGAAATTGTGCCAACTTACACAAATGGAACAAACATTGAGAAAAAGAATCAGCTGTATGTTTACCGTCCATATCCTACCCCCACCCATTTCTTAAGGATCTCTAAGTTTAGAGTATCTAAAATCAAAATCTCAGGCAAAGAATCTCTTCCCGGGTCCTCGAAAATGTGAAGGACTCAATTTTGTCCAAGACAAGGATCCCCGTATACACTTACTGCTCTGGACCCCATTGCACTCTTCATCGCAGGAAGAGATTTACTCTCTCTCCCATCCATCCTTATCCAGCACTGGATAAAAAAAGAAAGACAAAACCCTTGCATCAAATATGCATATTCAAACAATGGCCATGTCCCAGAAATATATGTTCCATTCTGTGCCTTGAGTCCATCATCTATCAAATAAGATCAGGTGAGAGAATTCGAGGGTAATGCTTTGCATACCATAAAGAGCTATATAAGGGTGTGTCATCATCATTAACATCAATGTCTGTGTGTGTGTGCTTTGCCATTGATCCTCATTGGCATTGCAATGATCAAAGTTTTTAAGTCTTTCAAAGTTGTTGGTCTTTACCAGTGAAGGCAAACTTTTTAGAGGGGCAGGTGATGTCCTCGGGTGCACGTGGAGAGGAGGAGGGGAGCAGCCTGGTCCTGAGTCCCTCTGGCTTTCTAGTAACAAACTCTGGTGAACTCTGCTAGGATGATGGCAGGCATGCCCACAGAGAGGACTCTGAGAGCCCCTCTGGCACACGTGACATAGGTTCGCCACCACTGGTTTTTATAATAGTTGTCACTATATAAATTGTTCTCCTGGTTCTGCTTACTTTCCTCTGCACCAGTTAATATGAATCTGCCTAGGTTTCTCTGAAACTATTCTTTTCATTGTTTTTTTTAACCCTTACTTCCTGTCATAGAATCAGTATTGTGTATTGATTTCAAGGCAGAAGAGCAGTAAAGGCTAAGGCAATGGGGGTTAAGTGATTTGCCTAGGGTCACACAGCTAGGAAGTGTCTGAGGCCAGATTTGAACTCTGGAGCTGCCATCTCTAGGTCTGGCTCTCAGTCCATTAAGCCAACCAGCCCCCCTCCTTTTCGTTCGTTCTTTCTTTCTTTCTTTTTTTTTTTTTTTAATTTTTTTAAACCCTTACCTTCTGCCTTGGAGTCAATATCTGCCTTGGAGTCAATACTATTGACTCCAAGGCAGAAGAGTGGTAAGGGTAGGCAATCCTTCCTTCCTTCCTTCCTTCCTTCCTTCCTTCCTTCCTTCCTTCC
>NW_025358149.1:0-6475 GCF_016433145.1 Gracilinanus agilis | reverse complement strand
TCTCAGGAAATGGCTAGTGAAGCATGCTCCCAGAAAAAGGAGGGAAGTGGGGCTGAGGGGGGAGGGAAGAAAGGAATACTATGACAAAACATTGTATACGTTGTCGGATATGGTTCAGGTATTGCGTGTTTTTGCATAATTGTTTTTTCATGTCAGCAAGGAGGGGTTTATTGGGGGTGGAGGAAAGAATATTGAAATGATGGTGATATAAAGATAAAAAGCAACAGAAAATCTCACTTTTTTAAGCAGCAAAGAAACCCATTTATCTGAGTTGATAGCAAAACAGAAATCAGAGAAAGAAGACATAGAAGAATATATACCAGACAAAAGAGTGGAAAGGAAGCCTCCCATTGGGAAAGAGATAACTGCTTAACCAAGATATTGAGAGTCCCAAATCTCCAAAAACCTTTTCCCTACTCAGAAAAAAACAAGATTTTCCAAGGATTGGACAAATAAACCATTCCTCAGGTTTGAGGGTGAGAAGGCAAAGAAAATACTTTTCATAGGATGCTTTTAAACCAAATCAAATGCCTCTTTTTTTTTTTTTGGCTTTAAGGAACTAGATTTACTCTTTGTTTTTGGTGATTTACCGTGGAGAGGTTTAATCCATACCAATAATGGGAAGATGGAACAGCCAGGTGAAACAGACATGTTTAGATACTTAGACCACTCTACAAGCTAGTTCTTTAAAAATTAAAAAAACAAAAACAAAAACCAGAAAGCACATGCTTAGCCTTTGAATACTCTTCCCTAGGTAAGCACCTCCACAGTCTTCTGCAAAATACAACGGTGCTCATTAACTGTCACTGATTCCCTCAGACTGCTTTCCCACCTTGCCTATATGGAGTCTGGTAGTAGATGTCTGACGAGTTATATCAACATTTCTTTTCTAATTATAAAACCAAAACTTCATAATATATACCCCAATAAAAATTTTTTTTAAAACACACATTCCTTTTCTAGGACTATTTTAAAGGTGTTTATAATGGAGTTTCTTTTCTTTTGTACTCCAGATACATTTGGACTCTAGGTCATCATCTGATTTGGTTGAGGTATTAAGTTATTGTGTGTTTTTCCTTAATTGTTTTTCTTTGTCACCAAGAAGGGTGTAGGGGGGGGGGAGGTAAGAGCTCAGCCTATGGACAAATACTTTAGCTTTCAAAATATCAATATCCTCGTTTTTCCCCAAAATCTTTCCATTTTTTAAAATTATATGGTGAAACAATTTTTAACCTTTGTTTTCTGACATTTTATGATCCAAATTCCCTTCCTCCCTCCCTCCCTCCCTTATATCCACAATTTTTTTAATGTCTAAAAGTAGAATACAAGAAACACTGCTCTATTTTAGGTTTTACCCAACAATATGAGATTCTTTTTTCTTTTTCCTTTAAGTTTACAAAGTAGCATGGTTCTGTATTTGGAATCAGAGGACTTTGATACAAGGAAAATCCAGGGTCCCTGGGTAACTCACCTAACCTCCCCAGGTCCTTGTTTCCTTATTCATGAAATGAGGGGATTGGATTAGATGGTTTCTGAAGCTCCTTCCTGCTCTGGAGTTAAGGGTCTACAATCCTAAGAGTGGATTGAACCAGATGACCTCAAAAGTCAATTCCAATTCTCCATCATC
The DNA here is from genome assembly GCF_016433145.1 of Gracilinanus agilis. Taxonomy (NCBI): domain Eukaryota; kingdom Metazoa; phylum Chordata; class Mammalia; order Didelphimorphia; family Didelphidae; genus Gracilinanus; species Gracilinanus agilis. The sequence continues at coordinate 4,848 of NW_025358149.1, read as the reverse complement.
CAAGACGACAATGCAAAGATCAGAGGTAGCAAGTTTATTGAGTGGTGCCATCACTGATGCACTTGCAGACAACTTCAAGCCCACATATGTTCATGGTTAAAGAACTAGGTTTTTATGTGGTATGGCTGATCATGCCTCAAGGCTGTGTGATTGGGACTGATGGCCATTCCCAGAAGATTTGCATCATGGTGTCCAAAATAAATGGGTTGGAGATAGCTAGGCAGCTCAGTAGATTGAGAGCCAAGCCCAGAGACAGGAGGTCCTGGTTTCAAATCTGGCCTCAGATGTTTCCTAGGTGTGTGACCCTGGGCAAGTCACTTAACACCTACTGTCTAGTCCTTACTGCTCTTTTGCCTTAGAACTAATACACAGGATTGATTCTAAGACAGAAGGTAAGCGTTTAAATAAAATAAATAAATGAGTCAAAGTACAGAATGCCAACCGTTTACACTCCTTCTGTCATTGTCTACACTATCCATTGGGATGTCATCAAAGTTAATAAAATCCTGGAATCCTGGATTGTTAAAGCTAGAAAGATGATAGGATAGTAGATGTAGAACTGTGAGGAACCTTGGGAGGTCACCAAGAATGCCACGACAATAGGACATTCACTTTGCAGTTTTGTTCCAATATGGTAATATTTCACTTTATGCAAACGTGGAAATAAGACCCGGGATTATCTCTCAGAAAGGTTTTCTGCTTTGTTTTGTTTTCACACTTTACAACAGAGCTCACCATACATAGATTTCTTTTAAAGAGCAAGCTATAGAAAGCTGTAGAAAGTAGGCATCAGTATGGATTTTTAAACCCTTTCCTTCTGTCTTAGAATCGATACTAAGTGTTGGTTCCAATGCAGAAGAGCGGTGAGGGCTAGGAAATGGAGGTTAAGTGACTTGCCCAGGGTCATCCAGTTAGAAAGTGTATGAGGCCATATTTGAACCCAAGTCCTCCTGACTCCAGGCCTGGCTCCCTATCCACTGGGCCACCTAGCTCCTCCCACTCAATATGTATTAATGAATAAAGAAATGAATATGAATTATTTTAATTCATGTGCAACCATTCAATTTGATTCAATTCTTTTAAACCCCTTATTATTCTGTCATGTCCAACTCGTTATGACCCCATTTGGGGTTTTCTCAACAACGATACTGGAATGCTTTTGCCATTTCCTTCCCCAGCTCATTTAACAGATGAGGAAATTGAGGCAAACAGAGTGAAGTGACTTATACAGGATCACACAGCTAATGAGTAACTATGAGAGGATTTGAATTTAGGAAGATGAATCTTCCTGACTTCAGCCCAGTGCTCTGTCCACTGCACCACTTACCTACCAGCCCTACTCTGTGCAAAAAGAATACTTAGAAGCCTTTATTTTACTTTATTATTATTTAATTTTCCTTTATAGCCTAGGGCGAGGTGCTCCTAGGCATCCTAGATCACAACTCTAAAAGGCACCTAAAACACACTTGTTAACATTTGCAGAGGTAAAATTAAAGCTCCCTTGGCAGGCGGGCTACATATCTCCAGGGCCCAATCTGCCAATATGGGTAGAAATCTATCACCCGAGAATAGAACATACTTACAACTTCCAAGAATATGAGTTGATTATGCAGGATACGAATTGTTCGATCCAGTTGTTTCACCTCCTTTTCAGTCTTCTGTCCTGACTTCCATTCGACTGCTCATTAGCAGGCCCACTAAAGAAAAGCACAGAGTAGAAATCCAAACCAGACAATTGTTTTGTTTATTAGCAGCTGCTCTGGCAAAATGTTTGATGAGAGATGTTTAAACTATTGACTAAAATGAGGTTTGGAAGAATCCGTGAATTTCATTTATTCCTGTTGGGTCTATTCTCCTAGTAGAGATTCGTGGAATCTCTCACGCCATCTAGAGCATGTTCTACTGGAAGAAGAGTTGGAAGAAGAAGACCAGAGTTCAAGTCTTGGTTCTGCCACCTCCAGGAACCACAGATACCCTCTCTAAATCTGAGCTAACATCCTCACTCATAAAAGATGAGGATGATACTATTTGTGCCATCGATTTCACGAGGTTGTTGGGAGGAATGTGTTTTGTGAACTGTGGAGTAGAATATAAATGTGACTCTGTTACCTAGCCCAGCACCCTATATATGATGCTTAGAGCATCCTTTCGTCAGCAAGACTGGGAGAGCGGTAGGTCAGCTCCCATGGATGGGGTCTCCAAACTCCATGGATGGGAATCTCCTTACCTATTGGGATGACCAACTTCATTTCTTTTTACAGCTTCAATAATTAGGAATCATATCCTTTTATTGGGCAAAAATATGACTTTCTGCAACTTCTACTCATTGTTAAATCAATAGACCAAAAATTGTTTGTTCCCATTACATATATTAGCAATAGTTCAGATTTCACTTTTAATATTTTAAGGTTTACAATCACACAATGTGGTATGTAGTATGAAGATCATTGTCCCCATTTTATAGATGAAGAAACTGGGACTGAGAGAGGTTAAAGGACTTGCCCAGGATCAGACAGCTAGCAAGTATAGAAGCTACGGTTCTAAAAACAACTGTTTTGTTTTGTTTTTAAACTCTGACTTTCCTTAGTAACAACTCTAAGAAAGAAGGGCAAGGGCAAGGGCGAGGCAAATGGGGTCAAGTGACTTGCTTAGGGTCACACAGGTCCTCCTAACTCTATCTACTGTGCTACCTAGATGCCTCCCAACTGTCTTCTGCCATCCCTGTTAGCAACTGTTGGGTTGAGAAAAGCATCGCAGAAGATGATGCCCCAATTTTTAAGGTACTTATAAACAGAGACTATGCCTCATTTAAATTTCCAGCAATATTCTTTGTAACCTGGAGGTACTTGAAAAATTAATTGAAGAAAAGGCTTACAAAGATGGGGGGGGGGGCAAAGCAGGAAGATAGAACAAAACAGAGCAAAATCCTAGGTTGGGTCCTGCCCCTGGCTTACTAACTGTGTGACCTTGGGAAAGTCATTTTAATCTTTTGGTCCTTCAGGACCATAAAAGAGCAATGTAGTAACACCTACCGCACAGGATGTCTGTGAGGTTCAAACTGGATAATATATGTCAAGGGTTTTGCAGCCTTAACAAGGCTGAAGTGCTAAATTATGGCAGGCTATATTGGCTTGGAGTACTCTACAAGTGATCCCTCCTGAATGGTACATCACGGCATCGATCACCTTTTTATAAGGGACCTTCAGACAGGGATGCTTTCACGGAGAGGGTCCAAGGCTTCTTAAAGGTAGGTATGGCCACGTATACATTTCAAACGGAAGCCAAGTCTCCTTTCCAGAGAAAACTAAAACTCCAGATCATAGAAGGACCTGTGGAATCCCGTCATCTTAATACAGCAGCCCAAGCGGGGGGAAAAATAAAATAAAAATGCTTTTACTGGAATTTTGTTGTGTTTAAAAACAAATGTCTTGGCACTCCTTCATTAGTGTTGTTACAATGGCTCTCCTTGCAGGCTGCTTCTTGAAATTGCTGAAAAGCAAAACAAGATTTTAAAGAACAAGATACATGAGAAACACTCCTTCCTCTTTAAATATGGATGCCCGGTGAGAGTAAAGAATGTAGAGGGAAAATCATGAAAATATATTATGGCTCCAGCTGCCATATCTTACAGGACGGCTCGGGTGTTTTATGGCATTTTTGTTCGCAGGAGATTGCTATAGAGATTTCAGCATTGCCGGTAGCCACACCAATTGCCAGGCTTAGCTGCTTCAAGAAGACCAGATTTTCTTGATTAATAACAAAAGGTTTTGTTGAGATCAGAGCTGTTTCCCACCATCTCTATGCAAACCCAGCAACACAAACTGTGTACATTAGCATTTCAAGGAGCTTCCTATTAAGGATCCCAAGAAAAGCTCCTCTTGGTGGGTAAAATCCATTTTGTCCTCTCTTGTGACATCTGTTCTCACTTTTAAAGCCAGAAAGGAAACTAGATAATGCCAGAGAAGCTTTCGCGTTACAGTATTGGCACTTGGGATGCAGCTTTGGACCAGAAAGGCATGTAACCTTCTCGGACATATACGAGGGCATAAAGGGGGAAATCTGCATATTCCCGTCTCCTTTAGGAGAGTTGGAAAAGTCTCTCTCAAACTTTTAATCGTCTTTTTCATGATTTCTTAATTACATTTTCAATTACTCCTAAACCGTACAAAACTGGGTGCTTTAAATTTCAAATTTTTTTCTTCTGTTTGAATGTTTATTGCTACATATGCTATTGTGTTTCATTTCTAATTTCCCTAAAGCTCATTTTGTTTTTGTTGAGCGGATAAATGTAAGGAAATGCAGTTAGGCAACTGAAATATGTATAAAAAAGATGGAGGGAAAACCACCAACCAAATCAGCGAAAAAAATGAAATAAGTCCTATAGACTTGTTCCCTCTTTACCCCATCTGTGCAGCATAGCTCTTAGGCCTCTTACATTGGTCATCCTGGAAACAAAGTGAAGGCAGATTCCAGCAGTTTTTCCATTCACTATTCATTCAGAGGTTCATCAGCTCCATATGGATCCAGCCAACTGCTGTGTTAAATCAGAGCCCTTTCCCAGAATTGACATGGTAATGAAGTCATGGTATTGCTCACAGAAAAGACCTCCATAGGTATTCCCCTTTCGAACAAATGCACCCTTTTCACCCCATTCAGGCCTGAAAATTATCTCATAACATTACAACATCTGTGAACTGGGTTTTGGCCTTTTGGTGTCTAGCATGTTTTATTAGAGTGCCATGCCTTACACACTAGTTAACAGGAGGTGACACAGGGGTCCCAGCTCCACCACAGAGGCAAAAGGAAACAGAGGGCTTCCCTCCCCAACAAGCACAGCTCCTCTCTTGG